>NC_142847.1:20611060-20914090 GCF_061612785.1 Hesperophylax consimilis
TAAAACAGAGGTATTACCCTTTGTCGCCCGCTAGACAGAAACAGCTTGAAGCAGAAGTGGATGAGATGTTGAAATTAGGAGTTATCCGTCCCTCGCGTTCTCCTTGGTCTAGTCCGGTATTGATTGTAACTAAAAAAGACGGTACGGGTCGTTTTTGTTTGGACTCGCGGAAAATCAATAACGTAACAATTCGCGATTCCTATCCCTTGCCATATATATCAAGGATCTTGGATAAACTAGGCGGGGCAAGGTACGTCTCGTCCATTGACCTCTCCAAGGCGTTCTGGCAGATTGCCTTGGATAAAGACTCCTGTCAGAAGACTGCATTCGTAGTTCCTGGTCGAGGACTATTCGAATTCACTCGCATGCCTTTTGGACTCAAAAATGCACCAAGCGAGCTCCAAAGACTGGCTGACGCCTTGTTCGGACCTGAATTTGACGAAAACGCTTTCTGCTACTTAGACGACCTAATTTTGGTGTCAGAAGATTTACAGTCTCATTTCAAATTATTAAACCGTGTCTATGAACGACTACGAGACGCAGGTCTAACCATAAACCTAAAAAAATCTGAGTTCTGCAAAGCCGAGCTCAAATACCTTGGCTATATGGTTGATTCTCAAGGTCTTCGTACGGACCCTATAAAGATAGAAAGTATTCAGAACTTCCCTGTACCCAAAAACGCAAAGCAAATACGAGCCTTCGTTGGTTTATGTGGGTACTTCAGGAGATTTATAAAGGGCTTTTCAAGCATTGCCGCCCCTCTTACAAGACTCACGGGTTCCAAGAACGGTATCAGTAATTTTGCGTGGTCACCAGAAGCCGAGACCGCCTTTGGTGATTTAAAAAAAGCTTTAACTACAGCTCCGGTTTTAAGTTGCCCGGATTTCACAAAACCCTTTGCAATACATTGCGATGCCAGTTCGGCTGGGATAGGCGGAGTTTTGATCCAAACCATAGATGGACTAGAACACCCCATCGCTTATTATTCGCGTTGTTTAAATACTCACGAACGCAACTATGGTATTACGGAACGCGAACTTTTGGCTGTGTTAGATTCGGTTACACACTTCAGACCGTATATAGAAGGTGCACATTTTAAGGTTGTCACCGACCACTCGAGCTTGAAGTGGTTGGGGTCTTTATCTAACCCTAGTGGCCGTCTCGCACGGTGGAGCTCACGATTATCACAATTTTCTTTCGATGTAGTTCACCGTAAGGGAACTCAACACGTTGTACCGGACGTTCTTTCGCGAATGAACTTAGCTATACTATCAGGAACTGTTCCTAACCACACCACTGACGAATGGTATATAAAAGCTTGGGAAGGTTGTCAAAAGTTTCCACAACGGTTTCAAAATTTTCAAGTTCGTGACAACGAATTATTTCGTCATACTAAGACTGATTCAGCTCTCTGCGAAGATACAGCGTGGAAAAAAGTTATCCCTCAAGAACTTAGACAGGAAATTTTATCAAATATACACGAATCTTCTCTAGCTTGTCATCCTGGTATCTTTAAAACGTATAAAAAATTGCAGTTACGTTACTATTGGCCTAATATGTATAGAGACGCCAAACAATTTGTGAATCGTTGTCAAACCTGTAAAGCACATAAGATTAGTACGGCCCCTCCTAATGGTATATCTTCAAACCATAAACGAGTTACAAGACCTATGCAAATGTTGTCCTTAGATTTGGTAGGTCCTTTACCTAGAAGCTACTCCGGTTTCACAGTAATATTGTCATGTGTGGACGTCTTTACTAAGTATACTTGGCTATTTCCGCTGCGCAACGGCTCCGCGAAAAGCATCGTAAAAAATTTAGAAGAGAACGTCTTCCTTGTTCATGGAGTACCGCGTACAGTAGTCTGCGATAATGGCCGTCAATTCATCGCGAATGAATTTAAGGAATTACTACGTAATTATAACGTACCACAACCTTTTTACAACTCACTGTATACTCCTCAAAATAATGTAGTAGAGCGTTATAATCAAACATTGGGAACAGCACTCTCTATTTTAGTTGAATCGGATCACAGGAATTGGTCTAAGTTTCTTCCTCAAGTTCAATCGGCTATGAACAATACTGTCAACTGCGCTACAGGATATACTCCTTTCTTTTTGATGCATGGTAGGGAGCAGATAATTGACGGAGATCTCCACCGTAATCCGCTAGCAGATGGAGATATCAGTTCCCGGAATGATGTTCAACCTGAAGCGTATGCTCAAAGGTTAGATAAATTATCGGCAGTGTATGAACAAGTCTCGGATGCACTTCTTAAAGCCTACCAAAAGGGAGCTAATCATTACAACCTACGTAGAAAACACGTTACTTACCAGGTTGGGGATGTGGTTTGGCGTAGAAACTTCGTCCAGTCGAATGCATTGAATTACTTTGCACAGAAGTTAGCTCCGCGATTTGTTAAAAATATAGTTGTAAGAAAGAAATCAGATCTTATATATACGCTGGCAGACCTTAATGGTAAAGAAACCGGAGACTTTCACGTGAAAGACATCGTGAAATCGGACAATATTCCTTTATAGTCCTCTTATCTTCAGTACCTTGTAGGGTCTGGCCATCCTTGCAAGGGCTGACATCGTTAACCGATTACAAAGTGCTCAGACCATTCAATTCGACCCGATCAATCGAATTGTTGTGGTCAGCATTTTGTCAATATGTCAAATTCTATAAAATACTTCAAATTTTATGCCTCCTAAAGAGTACATAATTATTTTTTTTAACTCTGGTTTAAAACCCGAGTTGGGAAAGGAACATTGGTTCTGTATACACATCTAAAATTAAATTTAAGTTAAATATATATTTATATACCTCTAGAATTAGGATTGTGGATGCTTGCACATGGAAACAATCTCGTAATTTTAATTTTAAACTTGGCACATTTTAATTTTATCTTGTTTTTACCTCTGTCTAGTTTTAAGTTTTGTCAACTTGGAATATACGACGATATTGTATATATACCCTCTTGTATTCCAAGCATATTTTTTTTGGTTATATAGTAAGCTTATGAAACTATAATTGGAACATGCAGAGGTGACGGCCCATCATTTCTTCATGTTCCATATTGTAAACCTAGGGAAACTATTATTGGAGCATACAGAAGTAACAGCCCATTATTTCTTTGTGTTCTGATTTTCGGTTTTTAAGAATTATGAGATTTCATGTTATAAGAATATTCAGCATTTCTTGCTCAGTTGCCTGTTTTGGCACTACTCGTATCAATTTCCTAAAAATTTTGTATTACATAAAATTTTGAAATATGTTATTACCGCATAAGCTAGTATTAGAATAATATTATGTTAAATGATATTTGTTTTCTCCTTCTCATTTCCCTTGTTTGGGGATATTATTATCACGTCTAATTTTGATTAGCGTCGTGAGCGGCGCATAACAATCTACTCATATGTATAGGTTTGTATGAAACCTTAATATTTGTATATATCAAACAATTAACCTTACCAGTTGCACCCTCCATCAAGGGTCTACATTACTTACTATTGGCACCATTCATTGGCAATGGTTGTTTACTTTTTGGCACCATTCATTGGCAATGGTTGTATACTTTTTGGCACCATTCATTGGCAATGGTTGTTTACTTTTTGGCACCATTCATTGGCGATGGTTGTTTACATTGTTTCATTTAAGTATGATCCAACCTATATTCTTTATATAAAACTAAGGTATAATGATTAAACTGCTGTATAATAGGTGTAATAATCATCACCCCCAAAAAGACCGAAGTTAGGAAGTATAGTTAGGGATACTCTTCGAAGGAAGTTTTTTTTTTTCCCAAAGTGGAAGTAAATTCAGTGTAAAGTGTAGATGGTTTACCATCTGAAAGTGTTGCCTGTTGAGGCTCTTAAAAAAAAAACAAAAAGTGTTTCCGTAATAAGTGACGCCTAGTGCATATTTAATGTTATATTACATTAATGTCATAGTATATAAATAAATTTATAAGGTATTTTAGTATTAAGTATTATAACCACTATATTTATAAGTTGATGCCCTGTTACAGATGCTATGTGTACGGTAGTCCTTGAGGAAATCAGTATTACAGCACCCAGCATCGTATATGCTGAGGGTGTTTGTAGACCCCGTCCACGTATCACCTTATTGAAGTATGTTTATTTTTAAGTTTTATAATATTAAGCTTTGTTTTTTTCTGTTTGCCAGCACTTCTAATGGTTGCGTCGCGAATTCATCCACCATGCCTTGCGCATGATGGGCGCGATTGACGTTGCGACACAATCATTTGCAAGTTGTCTGTACGCATTTCATGCTTATTAATCTGTTATATGTTTATATATATGTACTTCGCTTTACATTATGCATTTCTTTTTACACATGTATGCTGTTTGTTTCAGTAGCCCCCATCAGACCAAGTTACTAGTCAGTAGTATAGAGATTTTTCTTTTTAGTTTGTTTTGGTTTTTTTGTGTGTTCGAGGGCGAACACGTTCGGAGCGAGCGGGGTATTTTTATGAAAATATTTAGAAACATAACAATTATAATTAGGTACTAATTATTATTTTGATTTTTGTCTATGGTTATTTTGACAGCCATAAAATCGGCGCAAAATAACGGGAAAGGATTATTCTTGCAAGGTTCGACACTTTCCAACGGAGCCCAGTTGGGCGAGGACTCAGTTGAAACGTCAGGTGCCAAGTTTATATGGAGCAATTTAAAAAACCGTTCGGAGCAAGTACGCGACGAATCTTAAAAGTAAAATCAGGCATCCGATCCTGAGATACGCGGAGTAATGGTTAAATGTAAAAAAAAACCCGCGCCGAAATACGCGCAATGTCGGTCGACAATTTTAAAACCCGCAAGAATTAAACGAGTGCCAAAGTGCACCGTGCCGCGTGTTCCGTTTGGGATGTAATCCACGTTTAAAGAGACAATCCTCTCTCGCTTCGTACATGCAAACCTTGAGTACGCTGAGGAATACTAGATCGTTCGGATGAGTATTGTATTTGGGTGCGTGAACGCCGCCTACCGCCATTCACACGCGCGCCTTGAAAGGATCCGTAATAATCGGGTGGATGGACACCGGAGACTGGTTTCCTGGCTGGAGACTGGACGAGAGGCGGAGCTGGTGGGCCGGTCGCCCGCGCCGAAGCAGACGTTCCCCTGGGAGGAAGGCATCTCCACTCATCCGCGTTTAGATAGTTAGATAGGATAGAATCGGTCTGATAGGGGGTAAGTCCTTTAAAATCCCTTGCTTAATGTTTACCCTGTTATCATGAAATAGAGTTCAACTTATATGTACAGAAACTTGTCTTTTACTCTGATTTACTTGTGAATAAGCCCATATGCCCACCACCTTGAGAAGGGTTCTTATGTCTCACCGCAGAGCTCGGCATATCTTGCCTCCGGCAAGATTTGGCGTCCAAAGGTTCCACATCGGAACCAAAGCCGACCACTTTGATGATGACCAATCCTTATATGCACCCATTTAACAAGAGGTGTTGACCGGCTACTACCCCTAGCCTCACAAAGTAGGTACAACCCCATCCACCAGCATATCAGTTGTTTAAAAGAAATGTAAACGAAAGAAAGGGTATGGGTACAGTCAGATTCTACGTTTCAAAGAATAGATAATTGAAAAATTTTTGAGGACAAAATAGTCTTTGATTTGAGATGAAAGCTTTCAAAAGCAAAAATTACGGGTTCAATCCGTTATTTTATCTTAGATCTAAAAAAGACAAAATAATGATAAAAATGCGAAATTTTTATGATTTGTTTTGGGTGTCATGAGTGGTTTTTCTGAAGCAAGAATGGACCCCACGAAAAGGAATCCACGGCTATGATACTAGAGCGAATTTTTTTAAAAGCGCACAATCAAAAAAGATAACTGATTACCATTTGGGTTGCCTCAGTTGCCTTCCTAAAAACATTGACAACACGACGAGTCCACTACACAGACATTTCTATGGAAATTTTCTAGAGAAATCTGTAGCAAGCGGGCTGTTTCCTCGGATTATTCTTATCTTTGTACGTATTTGGAACGAGCTACCAGCATTCATCTTTCTTACCTCATAAAAAATCCGGTGTCTCTAAGACTCGCGTTAACAACACCTTTTGACAGCTCCTTCCTTAATCCGCCTCACAACGTTTACGATAACTTGCTCATTTACCCGCAAAATGTCATATACAAAAACACAACAGAGTTAGATCAATACTTCTTAACGGGAAAGTATATTGGTACACGTTTTGCGCTGAATAGAAGTTAAGTTCAAAGTTTTACAAATTTTGAAAATCATTGCCACTGATTATTTCATTCGAATGAATGGAAAGCTTGACGCAAATATTTTCAATGAATTTAGTTACAAAAGAGTTGAAAAACAGTCAATTGTGGTGCGAACGCGCTGTAAAAGCAATAACCCGATTATCACTTTCACCTCGAGACAATAAATCTACGCTCAAGTTCTCGTCAAAATAACTAAATTTAATTTACACTACTAACTTTGAAATATTAATGTTTGAGTAATTTTACGTTCAGTGACGTAGGAAAAGCATAGGCAGTTAGGGCAGAAAAGTTAGTAGCCTAAATATTGAATTTCATTCAAGTACCCAATTCTAATTATTATATTTGTATGATTTTCGTTTTAGTGAAAAAATCACATTAAGGCGATGCCATACGTAGTAATGCAAAATCATGTGTTTTTGGTTTGAAAATTTGTTCGCCTAGAAATGTTTCAGGTGCTTTAATTAAATACTGCGAGTAGAATACATCTTGACCTTTGAAATAATCGAGTATTTTTTATATAAGTCTTCTTATAAGCCCAGAAAAAAATAATGTATAGACCTATGAAAACTGCTTTAAAGTTCAAAATCTCCTACTTGCGAACCCATTTTCGGTTATGATTTTATTGTACAATGAGGCAAATTAACTTATTTATAAAATGATCGGAAAAAAATTAAATAGTTATGCCTGAACATCCACAAAATAAAATAAAAGGCACTTTTTGGCCATGTTTTTTCTTGCATAAATCAAAACAGGCGGATGGTGTTAAGCGGAAATTTAAACCTTATCGCCATCTACGTAAGGGTTGTTATTGATAGCGGCTCAATTTAAAATATTACACGACGTAGTGTATCGCCTTAAGAGAGCAGTACTACTACTAACTACCTAAAATTTATTGATTCACTGCATTGAATTTCATTAAAAAGTCTGTTTGAAATGTATCACCAGTGAGCGTGATATTGCATAAAAATGAACATATTATTTAAATTATTTTTTTTATGTCAATACCGTGCAAGTCCCAACTGCACCCAATCATCTATGGTTCCAGTGAGACTATGCCATCCCTAATTGGAGAAAAGGAAAAAGATATGAAAAAGATAGTTGGGAAGTACTTGGCACCAGAACGTGCCAAAAACATACCCTATATTATTTTAATGATTTAATTTTGAAATAACACAAATCAATCATTCAAATAAAATTTAATACAACTGGCGACCTTCGTCTTGCTAGTCAAGAAACTTACCCCTTCACCACAGAGGCCGTCTTTAAAAGTTGACTATCATATTATAGGTTCAGCATTGAAACTTATCTGTCTCTAGTATTCTTAGGGAATTTTTTGGCCATTTTTTGGGATACAATTTTGGAAACACTATGCATTTCTTTTGATTGGATACTTTATTAATTATCTAAGTTAATTATTGTCTAAGACGACATTCTTATTTATGGAAGAGTGGGTTTCAGAACAGAAATTTGCGGTAAGTTACTCGCATCACATTATAATACGAAGAAAGGACAATATTTATCAAATTAATACTAATCTACTTCATTTTTTAAATGCATTTAAAGTACATTTATAATGATAAACAATGTGATGAAATAGCTAGAACATTTAAGTACTTAATAAAACCTTTAACTCCACTTAATCCTTTCTCTAAAACTGTATTCATATTTTGATTTGGTTTTAATCAAGAGTGCTTTTTTTAAAGAGACCAACCATTATTAACTTTGTGGAAAAGACATCACTATTATACTGAAAATAGTGAGGTGAAAACATGTGACATAGCACAACGGACCTAATAATAGTCCGAGAGATTACGAGAGGTATACAGAATATCTCCATTTTAAAATAATAATAAAATTTTGCGGCATGTAAGGTAGTCAGCTACTAGAAAGTAAGTTATATTTTGGAAGGAATCCTTGTAGTAAAAAGTAATAAGTTAAAACCATTCCCAAAATTCCACGGCGGCCATCAAAAATAAGCCGAGCCCATCAAATCAAAATTCGGCAGTTTGTCGCCACGCCACTGTTGTTACGTGGAATCTCACCCCTTTTGTTTTCTCGTTGGAAAACTGTACCGTGAACACAAACTGGGGACCCTTTTTCCGCAGCATAAGGCGTACAGTCAATCAACCAGGAACGTCGACATTCAGAAACATCTCGAGAGCTCTAATTTCAAGCATAATTCATGTGCACGAGACAATATGAGATTATTAATAACGTTTTGATTACATTTTGAATAAATTTGCATACTTGAGTGTACCTTATTGTTAGAGTAATAAACATTGCCATAGAATATACAAGATTGCTGTTCGTGGAAAAGAAAACGACGTGAATATTGAAAACAGAATGAGAATAACAAGAATGATATTTTTTTTGAACCAATGTAACTGCAATGTGAACTGTACTAAAACATATTTATTTATTTATTTTATCGTAGAAAGCAATTATTTTGTGTTTGAAATACTATTATTAAATTAAATAAACGCCTTGTTTTTAATCACTAATTTATTAACTAACCGGTTTCTTTTTAACTAACTAACAATCATGCCGTTTCTCCGCAGGAGTAGGCAGAGATGACGGACCGCCAAACAACTCGGTCTTGGCACACACTCCTTTTCTCATTCACATTCATACATCATCTCTACATACTCTTCTATTATTCTGACTTTTGACATTGCCCGACTCGAGTATCTGATTCACTTCATCGTGCCTTGTCTTCCTCGGGCGTCACCGACTTCTGCTACCATTCGCATTCGCTTCATATATTCTCCTTACACACCTTTCTTTGCTCATTTGCTCTACATGCCCAAACCATTTAAGTCTTTTTTTATTTTTTTAACGTTTAAATTTTACCCTGAAGAAGCTTGAACCCAGCGAAACCGGTATGAAAATAACCTATTGATAAAATTAATTATTTGTTTCATTTAGTTTTTTTATGTAACGAAATAAATTTTTTTTTTCTTAGTTTTTCATAGTAAGTTTCGGAGTGAAACTCAATACTTACCCGTAAGAAGCCCAAAGTAAATAATTCAATTGAAACCATTAGGTACTTAGGGATAGCTGCATTACCCAAATTCAATTTTTCTTTTTCATTGTTCACTAAAAATTTTATAGTCTTTGGTATTTTTTTTTTCATTCCCGACAGCTTTTTCACGGCACGCGATATTTTATTATTTCAACTTACTAGTTTTCTATCGATTAACTTTAGTACATAGTTATTTTTTTTTTTTTTTTTTATTGTGTTTATTTCTTGCTAGAGCAATCCCGATGAGTAACAGAACTCATTTTAGGACAGGAGGAACTTACAATTCATATGTAGGAGGTAGTAGGAACAATTTTACAACGGTATTTTGATATCAAATATAAGTTTCACATTCAATACAGCATAAAAATTAAAAATTAAAATAATGACACGTTAAGTAGGACAAACAACAATAGAAAACAAGTACAGAAAGAAAAAAAAAACATGGATAAGATACAACAAGAAATGACAACACAGTTACATATTTTCATTTTTAAATGTAGTTAAAAAATATTCTTTTAAAGCATTGCTTTGCAATTTTTTATTGTGGTGGATGTATTTGTACATATCTGGAAGCGAATTATATAGTGTATAGGCAATATAGTTCAGTGATTTTAACCCATATTTCGTAGTGTGTGTTTGAGGAATGCGGATTTTTATTTTTTATTTTTATATGTTTGTGAATTAATTTCACTAACGTTGCATAAATAATCAAAATACAATAAAATACCGTATCTACGCTCACAAATGTATTACTGGCGAAAATCACCCTTGCTGTACTAATTTCGATGCTTTCAAACGTGAACGTGAAAATGGTAGGGATTTAATATTACTAGGTACTTCTTGAAATGTTCGGAATGAAATAATAACCTGTTGGAAAATTACGATGATTTATCTTTCGTGTGGTTTTCAATTACAAAATATTCATTAAATATTACTTCTCTAGAATCTCATAAGCTTTCCCCGTTCTCTACCTTGGATCACAACAATATGGTGGCATTCAAATGAAATTGCAAATGAAAATTATGAATGTAGCAATAATCAAACACTATTACATCTTCTTCGTAAGCGTTCTTGGATCCAAACCGGGTGTTCTCTTCATGTCATCATCCCTTCTCATATATTAGCTATCTCTGTTTCTCTTTCCCAACAAGGATGTCATCCGATGATATTAGAATTTCATCGGTCACTTTTTAACCGTGCTACGTGCCCTGCGTGTAGTGTAGTGATAAAACGGTTATTTATTTTGCTCCTAAAGCACACTGTATTATTTTTTCTCATAAGATTAGATCTAATATTATTTTTAAATGAATATATTTAAAATTTTAATTCAACTATTCAAAGATAGTCAGCGGTTGTTGCAAACATTGTTCAAGCAAGTTCTCATCATGAATATATCATCTCTTTTTGTAGAATCCCAGCATAGAATTTTAAGTCGAAAATTAAATAAGCAGTTTCGGGTTTCCACTCGAAAGTTACTTTGATGAAACGTGTTTAGGGTAGAATTCTTTTCTTTGTTCAAATAATCTTATTTTTCACTATAAAAATGAGGCAAAAAACGTCGCACCTTCACAGACATGGTAAAGAATAGAGCTGTAAAGTGATAACTGAGTTTTATCGTCACACTAGCTTTCCGAAACTGTTCTTAGGCCGCGGGGGGGAGAAACCGCCGCGAATGTGATAATGAATCAGGCGAAGGATCTCTAATTCAAAACACGGGTTCTGCTATGGTTCTGCCTGTAGGGGATGATTGTGTAGCGCCCCCTGCCGGGGGAGGGGGTACTTGGGCTAGAATGGTGAGAATCTCCGCTTACCGGAAGGGAGGATTCCGACCGCCACTTGATGTATGTGACTCTCAAAACAAACCGGCTTAATGTATTTATTGCCGCTCTAAGCAAACAATGTATTGTTCCTTAGACTGAAGAGCAAACTGCGGAGAAGTCAGTCTCGTTAAGCTGATCAAATATCTATAATGAATGTTGTAGAAAGTTTTTGAAAATGGACAATGCTATGAATGCGATAAACCAACCATTCCTACATTATGTGTTTGCTCAGTGCACACGTGTAAACTACAATAATCCCAGAAAGAGGTCGCACATGACGTGTTATCAATCCATTGTCTTTTGTCATTATTTTTTTCATGCAAGACGTGTGAGAAGGAAGACGGCTATTGTAGATTACGTACATACGACATCTCGTTGGGACCACTTTAGACAGCTAAACGAATCCAACAACCCTTCGCTATATTTTAAAAAATTTTGTGCAAATTGTTAGTTAAGTTAACGTTAAATTAAATTTTGAGTTAACGTTATTAGGATGGATGCATTTTATGCAACGTTTGAATTGCTGATTGGTAAATATTTCTATGAAGCACGGTATAGAAGTCTCCAACTTTGTACTGAGAGTTGGTGATTTACGACGAACATAAACGAATATCTCATCAAGTTGTAAATTTGAAAACACGAGGTACCTATTTTTTAGAAGGTCCACAATATAACATATATTTGGATAGACAAATACACACATGTTACATTTTTCTGGTACGCAAAAAATATTTATAATCTTTTAGGCACTAAACAATAAGTTTGAGAATCATTGCCTATCCTTTTACTCGTAGTAATCTTGGCTATTGATCTAAGCCATGTAATATTACGTGCCTCGATTTAGTGACAGATCACCACTTGGCTTTTGGTCTATCGATCGTCACTAGCAACCTATGTAGATGTGTACAATGTACATACGTGTACAAACCTGGATTGAAACATATTTGACCAATTGCAGAGTGGAAGATACTCTGAGAATCGACTATGTAAGACCACCAATTAGAATTGAAACGTTGCTTAAAATGACTTATTAGCCGTATTTGGTGACCACATCTTAATAGACAGGTAATAATAATAAATAATAATATTTGGATGATTTTTATAGCGCAGTTTTTGTGCAACATCACCTTAAGGGCGCTGGCTCCAGATATTTGTGTTTTTTATTCTGAAATACATTGCTATACAGCCCCATTACAAACCCTACACATCTGTATAATTTGAGACTTACACGGCCAAAAGTATAATAATGATTTATTTTAGGGATATTATGCCGCGTTACTTGTTTTCTTTAGCCAACGTTTCCGACAACATTACAGTGTCTGTCACTTCAATTACACATCTGCCCTCACTACGGACGATTTAATGCTGTCCGGAACCTTGGCTAAAAAATAAGGTAGCGCAACACGGTATAATATCCCAACAATAAATCACTATAAAAACATATCCCCTGCGTTTCTTTCAACGTTGTTTTGTTTCTCGAATGCTTTGCCTTACCATTGTAAGTGTCTCTCAACGGGAACAAGGGAGGTTACGTTTTTACTTGTTTTTAGAAACAAACAACACAACGCAATGGTAACAATAGCTAGTTTTTTCAACCCTCGATGAGTTTGTTCCGCTAGTTACGAATTAACGTTTTTGAACCTGCACAAAGTATGAAAAACCCTTGAAAAACCACGATAGCATGTTGTTACTACGTTACTGCGAATGTACAAATTAGTCACACTCAACTTGTTGTTGGAGTCATAAAAATAATTGCATAATTTGTGTAATTTTTGTGTGTAACCCCGTGTTTTTCGCCGTTCACGTCAAGGGCGCTCTACAATTTATTACGAGTTCCTAAACATTACCTAATTGTATTATTTATACACATATACCGAAAAAACATACTTACCTGGCAGATCCCTTCTGAAAAACTAGCTTTTATTAAAAAGTTTACGACTTTTCACGCAGAGGACACTATTGTTCATATATTTACTGTTTGCTGTTTTACCCTTCATTAATAATAATTACAATAACATAACATTTATACAGCGCATTTTTGGGCTATTTCACTTCACGTGCGCTTTACAAGCGTGCACAAGCTTAAAAATAATAATTCAGCATTCAAATGTCATATTCTAATGATTATTTATTATTATTATTATTTATATTATTTGTACAGTGCGCCTTACCTAATTACTACTGATATTACATTTATTGTAAATTAAGTGACAAAAGACGAGTTGACATTAATTTTAAATGTCTTGATAATTAAGAACTTTTTAAGACTGAAGAATTTTTATAAAATGACTTTAAAAAGCTTGCGAATTCTTAGTTGCATACATTTTTTACGCATTTTTATAATAACTAAAAAAGACTTTTTGTGAACTTAAATGACTGATATACATATAATAACTAAATTTTTAGTGAAAAAAAAACATTTTTTCGGTTTTCGATAGTTATTAAGAGCAGGAGATTAAATGTGTAGGGATTTCATGTTATTTTTTCACAACAAAGTTAGAGAAATCAATTAAATTTAATGGGTCATTAAATATTGAAAACGATATTATAAAAATGATAACGATGAATTTACACATACCTATGAGTTTCATTTTCAATCGTCGTGATCCCTTTTATGATCGAGCTTTAAGGATTCAATCGCAGTACAGACTTTTTACACTGTCGGACAAAGCAGTTGTTATGTTGTGAAAAGCTCTACATTTTGAAGTCTATCTCAAAGAAATAAATGAGATGAAGATACTTCAAATATCTCCAGAGATACAAAATTTAAAAGGCGTTTTTTATCTGGCAACAGTTGTGTAATTTCATTATGATTCCCAAAAATAGTGAATAATGTAATCTTTCTTCTTTGAAAAAGTCCCAAGAGAATACTAAAATTCATTTTAAACGAGACTTAAATCGCCTTCAGAGCAGTGGCGGCAGGTGACTGAAGATTTTTAAAAATAAGCCTAAATTATTGGATAAAAAAAATTATTATACCAAAAAAAAATTACTGAACGGATCTTGATCAAGAATAACCGAAAGAATTTAGCTTCGCTACATGAATTTTTCAGTAACAGTTAAAAAAATATGAAGAAAAAAAACGATAAGGCGTCTTGTCTATCTAACACTTGAATGGCAAGTGCAAGCTAAACATTGTTGCGATAAAATCGATAACAAGCCATGTAAAACTGTTAAAATTCACTTTCAAGTATAAAAATATGCCTTTTTCTTTAAAAATAAATTTACGCGTCGCCTCTGCTTCCGCACCTCGAACGTTTTCTCCGAATTCTCCGGAATGACTAAAGCGATTACCATTTCCGGAGAATTCATCCAAAGTGTGACAAAATGAAAATAAAATATGCCAACAAAAAATTAAACACAAAAACGCATAGAAACCCGCAAAGAAAATATCAAAAGAATCACACAAATATGTAAATATTATAATGACATTCTGTATGTTCTTGATCGTTTTTACACCGACCTTAGAAAATGTGTTGTTTTTATAAAATGATACAAATTATCTAAGAAATAATTATATTTATATGATTGAATAAGGTAATTTTGTTTTCTAAATAAGGACTTTGACGACGCATAAAAAGTCGCAAGGAAAAATTTAAAGCTTTCCGCTGTGGCTTTAATTATTCAATTTTTTATGTGTTGTAAATTTTTGCAAAAAAACCATGTATGACCGAATAACAAATGGAAACATCAATTTAATAGGCGAGGTGGTTGAAAACGTTATGAACTAAGTTTAAAATGGCTTTTTATTTGGTTTTTGGAGAAAGTAGTTTCAGGAGAACTATGAAACGCAAGTGGATGGAAAAATATTTTTGAGAAAACTCAGAAGAAGGTTATAGTTAAAATAATAAAATAATATTATTTTTTTTATAATGATTTTTTTTTACTTTACCACGTTTAGTGATAAAACCATCATAGATGAAGAATATTTGTTTCAGGTGATGTAAAGACTTGCACAGATCCGTGAAAATCATTGAATATTACGAGTATAAATTTAGGGTTTGTGAAGCCGAAAATATTTATCTCAGAAATGAATAAAACTATTAGAAGAACAATCAAAAATTTACCTTTCAAATGAACATACGTCAATAATTTTAAAAATCTATAGTGATTCAATTATGATCTGTCAATTTTTGACAAATTTGTATTTGACAAAAAATTTAAGAAATACACATTTAAAAAGAAAAATAGAAATATTATCACACAAACTAAGGTACCTAACTACCCCTTTAACTGTTTGGTTCTCAAAATCAGGTCGAATTTCGATAAATAAAAGCTGTACGCAGTACATTACGCAGGAATGTTCACATTTCGCACATCATCGCAGACAACTGAAATTGTTGTATTAAATAAATTTTAAAGAGCTGGTATAACATCAGATGATGTGTAGATGAAGTAGGTACGTATACATATTATTTAGATGTAATACAAGTGTAACTGAAGTAAGGATGGTAATCACAAAGTCAATTAGTATTACATCCAAACTGCTTTCTATCATAATAGGTAGAGTGAGCAAACCTCGGACATTTTAGTGTAGAAATAATTACTAAATAATGTGACGATAATCAAAAATAATTACGTGGAGCCCGGCAAACAAGAGAATGCATTTGATGGTTGATACGCAGAAACACATGTTTATATGTGCGGTTAACTCGTCACAATTAAACACACATTTAAAAAGTGATATAAAGTAATGAAAAGTGATGAAACAAAAACAAGGTTAAATAGGTAACTATTTAAACTAGTTTTTGTTTCATCACTTTTAATAAACTTATATCACCTTTTTAATGTGTGTTTAACTGTCATTGTATTAAGTTATCATGGAACCTATTCCATCATATTAATTTTTCAATATTTCTGAAAAATAATATTATTATTTAAAAGAGATGAAACAAAAACTAGGTTAAATAGGTAACTATTTAAACTAGTGTTTGTTTCATCACTTTTAATGAATTTATATCTCCTTTTCAACGTGTTTAATTGTCATTATGTTCAGTTATCATGGAACCGAAATAATAATATTATTTTCCAAAAATATTGAAAAATTAATAAAAGAGAATACTACCTACCTACCATTACTTTGAATAAATAATGATTAATGTGATAATTTCCTGAAATAGGTCCGCTCCCAAAGACCAAATATGGTGAGTCAAATAATTATGTTTGCCCTTTTAGCGAAACACTTTCATTATTCTCTCCGCTCTTTTTTTACAGCAATTAGTCATTATTATTTTTATTTTCGACGTAGAAAAAAAAATCAGAGAGAATGAATAATATCTTAAATAAAACACTCATTATTTAACAATATAAATGAGGTTACGTAACATTATACTCTCGTATTCATGTCGGCGTTTTCCGGTTAAAATTCTTAATTAAAACAGATTATTTGTTTTATAAAGATTTTCGGAAATATATGGTTATAAAATTTTCCAACATCCAGAAGATATATGGTTACGTTAGGTTAGGTGAGTACCTGGATATTTAGATGTAGTCACTAGACAATAAATATGGCTAGTGCCATTTATTCAATAATTAATAATAATTAGACAAAATATTCGGTTGATTTGTGTAGCGCCGCTTTTGCTAAAAATCACCTCAAAATCGCTGTCCAAATATATAATATATCTCCACAATGCTCCATCCAATTACTAAATATAGACTAAAGAAACTATTATTTACTTACGGTTCGTAGATTATTAATACAAACCCATAATGTAGAATGAATTTGACAAATTAACGTTTAGCCGCGTGAAAATGTACACATATCGGTATTTAAGTGGGTAGGTAACGTTTTCATTTTATTTTTTCTTAAAATCTTCATTTTTAATTTAATCCACAAGTTTTAATGGATCGATCGGTGTTTAAAGTTCATAGATTTTTTATAAAATCTTTACTAGCTGAGAAACTCCAGAAATTTGACCAACGCCGTGTATTTAACCCTTCGATCGCTATGGTAATTGAGACATCCCAAAATATCGGACTGTTTAATTTCGGCTTCTGTCGTTTCGGTTTATGTCGTTTTCGGTTCGTGTCGTTTCGGTTATGCTGCAAAGTGAAATTAGCCAGCGAGTTAATTGGACACATCCAGTTTTATTGGCGCATTCCCACGCGCTATCTGTATGTAGTATGTAGTTGGAGTGTGCTTTATAGGTTTGAAGTCTGCTCACCCGTTACTCTGTGGATTAAAATAACTACTACAACTACTGTCAGAGAAACGTACCGATTTTATTGATGTAGTTAATAATGTAGAACCGGCGTTGTTGGATGTGCTAATCACACTGAGTGTTGTAGGTACAAGTATAAGCAGTTTATTTAATTATTTGACTTATGGTACCATAGTTCACAACTATCACAGGTGAGGAATTGACTTAAGTTGGGATGTTTCGAACTCGCACGCACCAATAAATAATCGGTGTTTAACGGTGACCGCAAAAATGTTTAAAACATCTTTATGTCGCTGATCGATGATTTGATGTTTATTAAATTAAAAAAAAACATAATGACGCTGATCAAAGATTTGATGTTTACTAAATTTAAAAAAATCACAATGACGCTGATTAAAGATTTGATGTTTATTAAATTTAAAAAAATCATAATGACGCTGATCAAAGATTTGATGTTTATTAAATTTAAAAAAATCGTAATGACGCTGATCAAAGATTTGATGTTTATTAAATTAAAAAAAAAATCATGATGACGCTGATCGATGATTTTTATATGTTTATTAAATTCGATGAGAGTTTGAAATTTTACTTTAAGGCAACTTTACTAACACTCATATTTTAGTCTTAATCTGTAGATTGCTACTGTCTACGAGTAGGTACAACAATTATTGCTTTTAATATAGCTGGGATTTTTTTTTTGTTTTTATATTTTACCCTAGTCATCATCCGCCAGTATTAAATACTACGACCTTAAGTTGAAGTTTCCCGGGAATATTCGGTACGTATCCGTAAATTTGAATTTCGGAAAATGCTTATGATAGAGGATGCCAAAATCACGAATCTGCGACTTTGTCACAGCGATATCAAATGAGCAGGCCCAGGTCACAGTACGTGATATCTGTATAATCACGGGACCAATGTCGTTGAAATAAATCAACCCACTAAACACGAGTCGCAGGTCTTGTTGCTTATCTGCCCTGTTGCCTGAGAGCGCGCGGCTTGTCACAGTTTCGTTCATACTGCTCCATTGTCCCTGCGCGCGGGCCTGTCACAGGCATCGGTGATAAACTACCGCTCCGTTATCTGTGAGCTTAGAACTAGTATAGGTCTAGCTGATAAACTGCTTCATGGTGCAGATTCTAGAGCATAGATCTTAGCTGCAAGAATATGTGCTCGCAACCTTTAATTTTGTGTAGCCAACGTGTGAGGGAGAAAGGGAAACAACAAGACAGATTATAATAATATACAGCAGTAGTTTAGCACTAAAGGTAGAAAGCGTTCTATTATCCTAAAAAAGCTACGATGTACCTATAACTAAAATATTAAAGATTCATTGATAATTCAGAGCTTTTGTTAACCCAGAAATTCAAAACCAAAAAGCTATAAAATCTCGTTTTATAGTTTTATACATATACTTCGTGTTTTTTTAGATATAATAATTTTTTTTTTATTCGTCAAACTTACATCGGTATTTTATGACTCTATGATAATTTGTGGCCTGTGAGTAGATATTACAATCCAATCTTGGAGGATGAGAAATCTAGTGATTTAGATCTGCGTTAATCGTGACTTTATTGAGGAATTGCCTTTAGCATCTCTATTTAAAAGACCTTAGTCCAAGTCCACATTATTTCGTGGTACATTACACCTTGTTTTTTGTAAAACTTTTGCGTTCTCTCCCATTTTTATATGGTTCACAGCAATGTAATGCTAAGCCTTGAAAGACAAATACACAAAAAATATAGCGTCATCTGTTCCGGAACAGAGCTGGAAATGCAGGAACCACGGAAAGCTACTCCTAAAGAATTCCCCGGCTTTATTAATAAAACGTTATTCACTGCCCGCATTGTTGTGGCTTTGCGTACGGCGATTAAAGAGCTATAGAAGTCGCTGTAATTCATGACAGTTGATGAAAACTTGGAAATCCAAGACAGGAAGTCCACGAAACATCCGATAACATCTTTCGATAATATTCTTTTACAGGAACAAACATAATTGTAAAATATGAAATTAGCAATAACGACTTGAAAACTTCTATGGCACAAATTTTCAAATAATTTAAGGGCTATTAAAAATATTTGTTCGAAGAATCCGTTTTTTTTAATATTTGCTAACGTAGGTACCCCGATTTCGTATGCCATTTTTTTCTAATTCTGGCATTACCTTTTTTTATGAAGAAAAAATATTATGGTGCTTGGCGTCCTGATTTATTTTTGATATGAATATTCTGAAAGTTTTTAATTAATGATCGAAATGATTTTTTGAGCTGAAATGGTAAAAGTTGTGCTAATTTTACGACGTAAGGCCTCTTCATCCGGGAAACAAACTAATTTTCTAATTTAGTAAGGTAAACAAAGTAAAAAATTAAAATGCAACAGTTTTACCGGCCAAAATTCAGCACTCTTAGCAACCGATATTGGTTTTCTTAGAATGGTATCAAAGTATATTAGATATCCTATTTGTGAGCCATTTTGAGACAACTTTAAATTAATATGCCACCATCTTTAATTTTCGCTCATTTTTCCTAGAAAATCGTTCGAATTTTGAAATTAAGAACTGCGACCTTTTTCTTCTCCAGTTCTTTAATCTGCGTGCGTGACACGCTGTTGGCTATTTCTTGAGCACAATAATAAACATGGCGTCCTTTCGCGTTCTAAATTTAAAACAGGCGCGCTACAAACGCTCGCCCCAAAATGGCCGCGCCTGTTCACAGCTGACGATGACAACGATTCGCTCGGAAATGTTAAAGATTTTAATTGGTACTCTGGAGAAGGTGACTCACTAATTGTTTTTTTAATCATCACCTGAGATAGGCGGTTGTTGCTGACCGAAGCTAACACAACAAGAGGCAGAAAAATAAAAGCCACCTCAACAATATTCCATTGAGCAAAGTAATAACATAATAACTGTAGTTAATAATAATAAAATGGCATTTACATAGCCCAGGAAGTTAAGTGTCATTTCATTTCAAGTGCGTTTTACTATAACAAACATAAAAACGGTAATTTAGGATTAGTTGTCATGTTCTTAAAATTATTCCTCTAGTGCGCCTTACTCAATACATATCTAATATTATAACACGAAATTTACAGTTTATCCCAAGCGATGACAAAACAAAGAATAACAATGACACAGGACAGGACAAAACAAGAACACTAAAGCTAAAACATAATATAAAACAGGAATCAATTTGTGCTCAGAAATGAGAATCTTCTGAGTAGACATTTAAAAAAAGGTACAATAAGGAGGTAACCGAAATCAAACGCCGGAAGTTTAAGAAAATGGCTTATTATAAAATATTGAAAAGAAGTTAAGATTTGTGAATGGTGGGATTTATTAAATAATTTTGTTTTTAAACCCCGTTTAAATTCAGTCAAATTCTGGAGATTAGTACCTGATTTATTTTATGATTGTTGATAATGGAAAGCCTTATCAGGCATAGAAACTAAATAATATTGAAAGAAAAAAATAACATTCTGTTTCATAATTTCACCGTCACAAGATAAAACATTTTACTGTGTGCGGTACTGTAGGTACAAGAATCCCTACTATCAGGATTTATATTATAGTATTCAAATATCTTTATTCACCTTAGAAGTAGGTAGGTATTAAGCCAAAGAAATAAAATATCGATCATTATATGACAACCACTAGTTAAATCAATGTCATTTCTAGGGTTTTGCAAATTCCGCGTGATTTTGTGGGATTCACAAGATTTTTTCAAGGGTTACAAAATAGAAATATTGCCAACATTTCATAAAGATTATTTGGTATCAATCATCTCTGGTACTAGTAACATTATTTAAAAAATATATTTAAAGTATTATAGATATATATTATATATTTGATATTTTTTGGTCTTAATACTAATTGTTTTAAGACCAAAACATAAGATTGTAAAAAAAACATAAAGGTACTGTGGAGAGTCCTGTAATCCACACACGAATGGACAAAAACCCACCAATCCAGCAACGGAAAACACTATTTCTGCTTCAACACTTATCTATGTAGTTGGTGGAACTGTCGGCAAGGAGGTGTGAGCTAAATGAAAGTATACTCACTCTGATACCTCCGTTCTCAAAAAAGGACCTATCTTTCTTCAAAACCGAATCCTGGTTTTGTTTTGTTGAGTTTCCGAGCTTGAAATGCGGCTCTATCTTTTATTCCTAAAGGTACGTATACATTTACGATCCGAAACGCGAACCAAGCCACGAATTACGGGAAAGGAACGAAGCAACTGCGAACGGCGTTTCGCGCCATTTGCGATTGCTTCGTTCCTTTCCCATAAGTTGAGGCTCAGCTCGGCAGTTCAACTCGCATGTGTATACGTAGCATAACATCAAATTCATTTACTCTTTCATTTTCAAAGATTTATATAAACAGCATATTTTTCGTGTAAATTTAGTATTTGTATCAATCACGCACACGATAATCCTGAAAAGCCTCTGGATCAAATATTGAATAAATTCCGCGGGATTGCGGAATGCGTGATTGTGGGATTGCAAACCCTAGTCAAGTCCAAGTGAAAGAGAGACTTAGCGCGTAGTGCTGATTGTCTAGATAAAATAGTCAAAACATGGTTACGTCATTGACGACATTAGCTTTCTTGCAAATCGGCATGGAAAACACATCATTACTGTATTATCTCTTCAGTGGATTTAAAGTTACAAAGTACTACATTTTTTAAAGTAAGTACCTACTATGTTTCTTTAGTTTTACTGTAACATCGATTACCACCGCCTACACGTTCAACTACTTTATATATTTACTTAAATAGTTCTACGTCAGCTGTAGCCTGTCAGCCTGAAAACGTTGTAAGGTTTGGTTTTCAGAGGGCTATGATAATAATGCGTAACTAAATTCTAAAACCCTGTATTTACCTTATAAAACATCAAAATCGTTTTAAAAATTTAACTGTGAAATGTAATCTAACCCGAAAAGATAAAAGTAAACCGAAAGCAATATAATAAAAATAATCGTTTAACACTCGTTTGATTTAATAAACGATAAAATTAATGTGATTTAAATAGTTTTATTTAATACAATTAAATACAATTGCAAAACACTCAATTTTATTATCTACCTGTGTTAGTAGGAGGTAATATTTAATCTGAATTAAAAAAATATATATTTATATATATTCTCTGTTTCTATGAAGCAACTAGTGAAACTAAAGAAGAGAAAAAAAATAATTAAACTAATTTCTAAGTTCTCTAACAGTTTGCTCTGGCATCTTAAAATATCTATGTCTTTGTCTGTATAAAATTCAAAGTGAACGTAACTTATTTTCAGTTCGAAATGTTATTTCTATTGTGATTTGTGAGCTATGGAGTTTTCAATTATCAAACAATATTACTAGCCGCCATATTGAATATTTCATACCTACTTTTCAAAACTATAAAAAAATTAACATTTTTATCATTTTTATTTAAATCCAAAATATAAAAGCAAAAAGATTTATAAAATGATTTGATGTTCATGTGTAAAATAAGATTTTTTTATCATATTATAATAATTTTAAAAATATTATTTTTTAAATTAATTGTTCGCTACTCTAGATAAGTAAAAATATCAACCCGTAAAAAAAACCTTGTCTTTTTTTCTACAGTACATCTATTTTCAATTTTAGACCTATTTTCACCATTTAGGCCGACTAGTAACAAATTTATAAGAATTTTCTTTTTAGTTTGACAGAGAAATCCCGATTGGGAAGGACCGACAAATATTTCTTATATAACTGCCCTAATATCATCTTATTTCAGAAAAAATATGTCCGCGTTTTAGTGCTTGATTGCCAATAAAATGATATAATGCATTGTCAATCATAACTAGTCTATCTGTTGAGTTTTAGCTGGATCGGATTTCGGGAGAAGGGTTAATTTCCACTTGCGAGATTTGCATTCATTGATTACCGAAAACGAAAATTAAATTCAAATAGATGTTTTTAAAAATAGCAAGTTTTTTGTAAGAAGATGATCAGGATAGGATTGTTGCGTTTTATCTACACATTTATTATAAAACTATGTACAGGGTTTTCTAATAAGAGGTGTTATTTTGATATTCAATCGTAAAAGATCAATGGTTTCGTTGCTTGTGTGGTACATAGCGCCGTCTTGTTGAAAGCAAACGTTGTCCAGATCAATACCATCCAATTCCGGCCATCAAAAATCATTAATCATCTCTCGATAGAGCGATCCATTCATCGTAACTGTTGCTCCAGCCTCATTTTCGAAAAAGTAAGGTCCAATGACGTTTTAGGTCCGATGGGTTTTCCGAGCCCCAGATGCAACAATTTTGCTTGTTGACGAAGCCACCGAGGTGGAAATGGGCCTCATCACTCAAGATGATTTGCATTTGATTCACTCAAGTGAATTTTAATAATTTCTAAAAATGACTGCTTCAAAAGTAACATCTACCGAAATAGCGGGCCATTCACAATAACACCTCTTATTGGAAAACCCTGTATGTAAAAGTACCGGTTGGTGGCTGAGTTGACATCGCATTTGGATCCCACTAGCGTCGTGTGTTCAATTCCTCAGCTGGCTAAATCCTCCATCAAAACACAAGCAACATCTTTCGCTTACTGTGGTGGCAGTAGAAGTTTTTCAAATATTGTCAGGTTATTCGTAACCCGAGAATGTTTGTCTTTCTTTTTTTTTAATGTTTTTATTTAGTTATAAAAATATAACATTTATACATAAAACTATACATTTTTATATGTAGTATAAACCTTTAACAACTTATTTCTATGACATTAAGGACTTTATAGTATTATTTATTTTATTATTTAAAAAAAGCACTACAACAAAGAACAAAAAAAAAATTCGAGTTTGGCGTATTCGTGGTCCGAAACTTTTACCATAAATTCCTTAAATTTCATAAGCAGAAATGTCAAGTCATCATCAATATTAAATTTTTATTTCGATCAAATAGGACAGCGATATACGATGTCAGGCAATTGTTAGAGAGACAGAGCGTTTACTAAATAATCTAGAACCAAGTCAGGGGCGACATTGATTTCCATTCAAATCTACATTGAAGGCATTTTTAGTGTGAATTATCTATTCAGTTGTAAAAGCTCAACGGGCGTATACATAAATATTTATATTAATAAAAATAAAATCATTTCAACTCTTTGAACAGTTTTACTAAAATCTGAGAGAACAGAAAATTTCAAAATTTACATCAAAGAAATATATTTCAAAGCTTGTCGATAGAATCACATTTATTTCGTGATATTTCTCTAGATATTATATTTTATAATATGTTCGTTTGTGTGGGGAAATTCGTTTACTTGCAAATCCTCACATCAGTCTTGTGACTTACGGCGTTCCCTATTTTCACACACAAGACCTTTTCTTTTTCCAAGCAGATATAATCTCACGTACAAGATTTAGTCGCTCTACCGTACAGAAATAATATCTTACTGTAAGATATTTTGCGAGTTTTCCATAGAGAAGTAATCTCTTATCGTGCCACAGTTTGTCAGCATCTCATAGAGGAATAATCTAACATACGAGCCTTTGAATTTTTCGCGATAAAATATTGAACTTACATAATTCTGCCGTTTGACAATGCGCTGAGCGGTTCCAGGCTATTATCGGAATAATTTTCATAAATCATTCTTCATGTGCTTTCGACAAGGAAATATTAAATTTCTTATACGAGTTCGATTTTATAGCAAGTATTAGCTTATTTTATTCTTGGATTTTTGACGCCGCGGAGTCTATCGAATAAAGCGAAGTTATTATGGGTTTTGTCGAAATAATCTTTTACATTTCAACATTCTAACCAACACGATATATATTTTGGGCAAGAGAGTGTTTTGTAGGCATCTCGCGAAGATATTTACGATATTGTGGTCAGACCGAAATGGCGTCGTAAACATTTGTAACGTATTTTATTCTGTGTATTTATTGAATAATAATTCCTCAACTATATTACAGATACATTTTCCACAATGCGTTCGTTTTATTTGATTAAAATATTGCATACGGATTTTTTAAATCCTTTTCATTAAATATTATAGTTAAAGAAATATAAATATTCCACTTTCTTACTAAGCATAAGCTATTTAATATTAACACACATAACAATAATAATTTTAGACAATTTAAAAATAGTACCTACATAACATTTCATCTTATCAATCGCTCCACATTCTGTTCTGTTATCTTAAGATAGAACAAATTTAAAAAAAATTTACTTATTTATTTTCCGTTTCCAGGCTATGGGAAGAAACTTAATAACCATCACGGAGTTTCCCCTCAGGGGAGGACAGGGAAGACGGACCACCAAACAACTCGGTCTCGACACACACTCCTTGCATCATTCACATTCGTACATCGTCTAATACATACTCCTCTGATTCTTGACATAGCCCGACTCAAGTATCTTATTCACTTGTTCGGTCCATGTCTTCCTCGGGCGTCTCCGACTTTTGCTACTATTCACATTTGCGTCATATGTTCTCCAATGGGAAGGAGATTGTAAATGTTTAAACCATTATGGCCTATGCTTCTCTTACCATTTTCAGTCTTTACTGTATTAGTGTACAATTTATTATGTTATCTTGTATAGTGTTCATGTACTTGTGACGTTTTTATAAATGTTGCATTCGTGTGTATAAATCCATTTTGTATTAAAAGCCATATGTTATATTAATACAATTTTCGATTGGTTCAGTTTTTGGAATAGTTTTTTTAATGTTTATTTGAATAAGTATTTATGTTGAGATATTTCGTCAGAGAAAATGCCTGGTTTTCGGAATAATTATTCAAATAGTTGTAAATATTCCACAATCCTCACAATCAGCTTTCGGGTCCAAAACTAAGCAGGAATTTTACAAAAAACATTTTATTTTGCTTTGGTTATGCCTGTATTTTTTTCTTAAGACCTAAGCACACAAAATATTATAGCGCATGTAAACATTTCGAAGTTAAATCACATGGGATTCAATCGTACAAACGAGTAATTGGACGCACGGGCTGATTGAATACTTTAAAAATAAGCACGCCTCATAGGTGCTTTCAAATACATAATCAATACCCAATTTACTAAAAAGCCTTTGCCAGTTTATCATCTGGTTTCTGTCAATAAAGCAGCGAGCGAATTTTAGATGAAAAAAAAACATTTTACGTGAAATGAAAATGAAATTCCGAAATAAAGTCTAACGAAATCTGCAGAGCTAAAATTAAATAGGTATCAGGGAATCAGGAGGAAAAGGGGATATAAAATGGATCCAAGGAAATCTTTACGCAAGAGATTAGACCAAAGAGTGAATCCAAATCCCATTTGTTCTCCGCCAGAACAAATAACATTTTTAGATAATGCCCGGGTCTAAAGGCCAAAACGCGAGCCATGTAACCGGAAATCTCCATAGTTTTTTCAGACTTTTATCCGGAGGAACAAAGTCAGGAATCGGAACGTTAAAAGAGTTTTCAAAACTATTTCTGCAAGAACAAATAATATATGTTTCATTGGCCGCGTTCAGGAAACGCGATTTTCAATGATCGCTTAGTAAGTTTCCTCTGAGCTGGGCTGATCTAGCGAACCGATTATATTGTAAAGGTTGCGTTACATCTTACAAATATAGGGACATCGTTAGAAAGCTTTCAGCATGACTGACATTAAAAAGATATTTCAAATTAGTTGAGTAGAAAATCACGAGTAATAAGGATTGGTACACACCGACTTCATATAAATGTTTAATTTTGTCAATGGAGGAGTTACAAAAATATGCTAAAATCGTATAATTTATTTTGATATTTCCAATTTAAAAAAATTGTTTAAACTCAGTTTCATTGTGAAAATATGATATGATATTACTATAGGAATTACGTCAGAACTTTGTCATTGAGAAATGATCATAATAACTTTTTCGTCTACATATTTGACTAAAAGTAAAAATAAAAAAAGTCATCAGATAGTACCTACGATGAAAATTGGGTGAAATTATATTCATACTTCATTGCAAATTTAGAGTACGAAAATTCTCTAAAATGACTTTAACTGTGCATGGAGAAAACATAAGAATAATATTTTATTTATCAACAGATGTTTCTTATTCTTTTCATTCATCTATTTTTTTTCTTTTAGTTTATTGGGAAACTTTATAATAAATCATACTCAATTCCTAGAGCCACACACAGTGACTTTCAAATATGACTTTGAAAGATGTTTAAATATTTTACTGAATGGTTTACCAAACGGATGATATTTACAAAAAAAATGATTTACAGCATAACTTATTAATATAAAATCCAATCTAAAAAATGCAGAGAACTAATGCCGAAAATTCAAAAAGCGTTTGTATAACTTGCATTTTCTACTAATATTCGCCATTTAAACAGTTTTCTGAAAACAACGTATGTAAAACACGTACTATACATACTGTCAAACTGTTCTACATCCATAGAAAACATTTCGTTAAGAGAGAAGAGAGTGTATCGTTCCATTATAAAAATACAACGTTTGAGCTTGCGTTTGACACGGGTCAGTGTTTTTCTATTGAAATATCCGAACCATATTTCTGGTTGCGTCGCTGCGGGGCCATGTCGGGGTTTTTTTGCCCCACTGTGCAAGAGTATTTTTTTTACTTTAATGCGTAGCCAACAGCTGTCACGTTTATGCGTTGTGCACTTTGCTTGTAGCCTGACTTTTTATTTTTCGGAAATAGGTCCACTGTGCACTCAATTTTCACTAACAGTGTGTTTGAGAGAGCAAACATTTTTTTACTGAAAATAACTTATTTTAGGTGTATTAAAATTGATTTAAAAGGGATCAATAAAATATCACTAGACTGCGATGTTATTGCTATAGTAGGCAACTAATCTAACATTATACATTAGCTTTACTTGTCAGATTCTATAAAGATTATTTATATTTATTCTTAGTGAACAACACTTTAAACTTATCTAACTAAACTATAGGTGGTCAGTAAATAAGTCGATATGTTGGGTTCTAAGCTCACAGCGTGTACAAACTTTCTCCTTTTTCGGTAAAATTTATGCACAGTTAAATAAATGGTCTGTTTCATAAATCTTAAGAGTTTATATATTTTTCTGCTTCTCTGCTAAAATTCAGGGTTACATAAAAACATTTTTTAGAAAAGTGACAGCGACAATGTACATTACGAAGAAAAAAATCTGTGTCAGCTAAAGTGAAATTACTTTACTGCTTTTCCTAATCACGAAATATTTTATTTTTAATATACCGCTGAGTCTAACGTATAACACAATTTGTATTTGGTGAGTGCCACTATAAAGCAGCTTTCACGAGCAATTCTGCGCCGGGTTTTAGGAGTACAGAAACATAAAGGGATGATATTTTACTCATATTAGGGGACCTATATATTACAAGAGTTCTGGAAGAGTTCTAACATAAAACGCTGAACTCGTGTACCTTCCTTTATGAATTTAAAAAAATGTTTGAGCGCTTTTAGTGACCATAAAAACACAGATACTAAACATATCTAAATTGCTAGAGAAATAGGTAATGAAATATATATATTTAGATTGACCTGTCGGTGGCTGAGTTGACATCGCGTTTGGGTCCCACAGTCAGGTATTCGTAACCCGGGAATGTGTGTCTTTCTTTTTACAATAAAAAAATTGATTGCACAGTTTTTATGTATTTATGTTCATGCAAATATTCAGTTTTTTATAGTTATTTATTCGTATGTTGATGTTTAGAAGTCTTGTCACGTAACAAACCAACACGTTTAAAAACTCCCGCGAATTCAAATTAGTTAGCTATCAGTTGTCACCATTGTTCGCTGTGCGCATGCGTTCGCATTGCGCACGGGTTAAGTTAGCAAAACTGCACAATGCTCGCGCACGCTGGCTGACGAAATCATCAACGGCCCCCACACTTAAAATCTAACCTCGGCCTTGACAACATGTGTGCTTTGCAATTAACAAAGACGCTCCCGTAGCGCGCCTAAATTAACGGCTATTTTTGTGCAAGTACTTTAAAAACCGATATCTAATTTTGTAGCAATTTACGATGGAGAACTGCACGCGCAATGGCGCGTACAGAACAGAAGATATTCCGCCATATTAGTGATTCAACATGTACGTGTTGTTCCTCCTGCATATTCATGTAAGCTGATTAATTACCATTTCTCCTTATGTGCCTTTTATGATTAAAATCGTGTCAACATCCAGGCTTGCCAGCCAGAACTCTTAAATATAGAGAGAGATTGTTCCTAACAAACAGCTAGAAATATTTAGGATGTTGATAACCCTTCTCATTTGTGTATCTGTAATGCAATTGTGCTTTGTGAATATATTTTCATACTCCCATTTTGTGTTTCTTTTGACGAATATGGAGTGGTCGACTTGGCATTTGTTCCCCGTGTAAAAGCCCGTTGGCTGACCAAAAACCTGAAGATATGAAACTCTATTCTCTGCCTGAGCTAACGCCGAAATGTACACTGGTAAGACTCCGTACAAAGGCACCTTTTTTACAGTCTTCATTAGTTATTCGTAACTAGAATAATAATTTGTTATTGTGGTGTTAACATACACGGTACATAAATATAATGTTCGTGACTTTACATAAATTAAGTTTATTTTTCAAAAACTTTCCAGTGCTAAAATGAAACATAAAAAATATACATTTTTAAATATCAACTGTACTTTTGCCACTAATCTTCTTATAAATGTAATAGCAATAGTAGTAAAAAAAATAGCAACTGTAAAATCATACAATGTTAATTCGTTTATTTGAATATTATATCATAACTCCAAACTTAAATTTTCAAATAAAAACTGTGTTTATCTGAAGTGAAGCGAACTAGCATGATGAAATTTGCACAGTATTTTGGTTAAGAATTATGCAAAAGTTCTAGCTCTCAAAATGATTTAGTTTTTGAACTATGGATCTTTGAAATTTATATTCATTAAAAAATGTGAAAACGCCCAACTGCTTCCAACCGTCTAGAGTCAGTGACACTATGGCATCCCCAATTGAGGTATGTTGTGAGGCTGAAGATAATGGGGAGGAGGAAGGTAGGGAAGTACTTGGCTATTCATATCCGGTTACCATACACGGCCAAAGCCATGTCAAGCAACGTTTCAATTCTGAATTATTACACCATTGCAATGCTGACACTATCAGGAACGTGCTGCAAATATAGTTTATATTCTTTTTAATTCCTAAATTGTGAAATAACACAAATTAATTAAATAAAAATTACTTGCGCACGCTGGGATTCAAACCATTTTATACATATATATATATATATCATTGAAGAAGAATATAACGATATATTTCATTGCTGGGTCATAATAAAAATGTATTCTATATTTTTACAGTGCCCTCTAGGTGATTTTGCACGAAAACGGCGCTATACAAACCATCAAAACATCATTATTATAATAAGAAGAAGATAATACTAAACGAAACATGAATCTGAAAAAAGACTTCTGTCTCTCTGTCTTACCGGGATAACGCCTCTAACCACTCGGCCATCGGGACCTAATTATTTTTACGTCATTATTGAGATCCTGGGTTCGATTCCTAGTTGAGACCGTTACCTTTTTCTCTATATGTCTTGTACTGTTTCATGTTTTTAGAAGTATCTTCTTCTTAAACAAAAGGTTTCATATCTTAAAATCTAAATCTCGGGTAATTCGGGGTGGTAAATACTAAGTAATGAAAACAATGTCTTCATTTTGTTTTACACTCTCACAAACAACCAAAATTTAACCGCCAAACTTTTTTAAAGAGTGACTTTTTGCTTATACAAATATACTTGGTTAGGCGAACCGGCAACAGTATTCCGTATAATTTTAATTGGTCTTAAAACATTTCAGCAGCAAACAGAGTTCTAAGTTATAACTTTGCCAGAGTATAATGCCGCTCTATGTTAGCACCGTGTCATACGAGCGCTATTTCGTCCCTCGCAGCATCTTGTGTACTAAAATTTACTAGAATTTTCTTAAATTGCTCCGGCGTTTCCATGTATTTTCCTGAAAACTTTTACCGTGGAGTGTTTCATTCTCGGAGAACCGTGCCGTGGGAGTCTTGCCTTCTGAAACTTCTTCAAAACGTTGAAATGATTCTAATGATCCTTATTCTGTTGAAACGCAGTGACCTGAGAAGATATATGGAAAATTCAGTAGTAAACTTTGTCGCTATTCATTAGAAGACGCTGCCAAATAATATATACATTTTTTTTTAAATCTGTACAAATACCACTTTATAAGTTAAAAGCGTTTTTAAAATAATTTATAAGTGAAAGATCATCAACTTCGAGAAAAGGTATAGTAATCGAGTTAAAAACGGTTCCATGATAACTCAACACAGTGACTATTCAACACACTTTTAAAAAGTGATATAAAGTCTTTAAAAACGTTGAAAATTTAAACCTAACCTAACTTTACCTAACCTAACCTAACTTACTTAACCCAGTTAATAAAATTTTTGTTTCATCACTTTCCATGACTTTATATAACTTTTTAAAGATGTGATGAATTATCATTTTGATAATTTATCCTGTCACCCCATTCAGAATTGAAACGTTGCTTGAAATGATTTTAGTTTGGTTACTAGATCTGAATAGCAAGGTTCTGCATCAGTTTCCTCCTTCTTATCTCATTCCCCTTCCAACTACCTTCAGCCTCACAATATTTCACAATTAGGGATGACATCATCTCACTGGCTCCAGACTCTTGAGCGATATATTTTTTTTAAATATATACTATAGTATGTGTAATATATAAATATGTGTACCTAAATAAAATATTTTATCTTTTTATAAATAAAAAACACACAATAGTGTCTTATAGGAAAGCATTGAACCGTTGGGTTTTAGTAGTGAAACGTATACTTTTTCAGAATTTATTTTACTGATGGCATTTGCATTTCAGCAAACGGTAAAAAAAAAATCCTTTCAGCAGTTTTAAATAAGATACTAACTTAGGATTTCACCCTCGTGTGAATGTTGTCAGAACCAAAAAGCGTAGTGACCCAACCAATAAATTTCAACGAATTAAAAAAAAAAAATTTAAGCTATAAATAACGTACTTAACCACACAAATTTTCAATCCAAATCACATCGAACAGTTCATAGTATTTTACACAATCTTCGATTAATTATATTTTATGTCGTGAAAATACAAAACCACTGCAGTATCAATACAAGGTTGTGGTCAATTTAGACCGCACGTATATTAAGTAGTCATTATATGACTTATTCTCTTTTATTTTGAATAATAGTATTGAGTTATGCAAGATTTTTTTATTGTTGTTGTTATTGTCGTAGCTGTTTCGGCGTTTAATACCATTGTCAAACTGTCACCTTTGAAATGCTATTTCGGTGAAAATGCTAGTCATGGTCATTTTCAAACTGTCAGTTTGAAAATGGCCTAAAACGCCGATACAGCTTTCACAATAATAAAAAAAACTAAAATACCCGCAGAACTTATTAATAACATTATTAAATTTGATTTACATCAAATTTGAAAAAATAATAATAATTGGAGTTTTACGAATTAAATACAAAAACAATACATATAAGAATTCAAATTTTCATATACACAAAAATTCTAACATTATCTTTTACTTACTTTATTCGGTGCATACTTGCGACGATTTCACCAAAACCAGCCTTTTTATAATCATTCAAAATAGTTCATCGTATCCAATGAAATCATCGTCATTGACCTGCAGGAGGCGTTGACGTAAAAAAACCACATTAATAACCGTATGCATCGGTTAATCAAATACAATGACATTATCGATTACTTTATAAAAAAACACAGATCACAGCTGAACAAACTTAAATATAAAATAATTTCTCTCAGGTAAACGATATGACTAACCTAAGTTATCTGCCTCACAGCTCCACAGGCTTTTCATGATGAGTATCATCACCAGGAAGCCCTGGCCTCTTCCCAGAGTCAAGCCTCCCAGAAAACTTCCACCTCCACGCCTTCTCCACGAAGAACTGCTCATGATGATTATCCTCGGACTTCTGATGGAAGCTTCATGAATCACAGCATAACACTATCATTTCTTCTCAAATCTTTCATTTGTCATAAAAGAATGTTCACTGCCCATATTTAATTTTAACTTTATTGAACTCTGTTGATGAGGCTTGGTTGATTTTTGAAGATTTATATCTGAAAAGAAAAATAAAATTTTAATAAGATTATTGTAATTAACATTTTAAAATATGTACAATCAATATAACTATAGTCTCTACCAATAAAATTTATAGCTTTACGTCTCGCAATATTTCCAAGAAAAATATGATTAAAAGTGTTAATTTTTTTTTTTGTAGAATATTGTATTAGTATTTTTTATAATACTTCTTTCTTGAGTTGTCTTAGTTATATCGTGTCCTTGAATTTAAGCCACATGTTTGTTGAATGAATTTCTTGGAGAAAAGCACTGATTCATATTTCTGATGAATTTGGTCATGTTAAGCCAATGCAAATGAATTTAACAATGTTTTATGTTTTAAAAAAAAGTATTTAAATTTTATTCTTTACACATATGCAAGGACATGTGTATATTAATTCTGATATGAAATTAAGAATAATAACTTGAAATAGAAAATAATCTAGTTAAACAAAACATTCTATAAAAAAAGAATTGTCACCACTGCGTTCAATCCAAAAGTTTCTATTGAAATATGATATTTTCACTTACACAGAAAAGTTATAAAAATAAATGATGGGGTAAGTTTTTTTATATAGTTTGCGGTTTTTACAATAAAGTTATAAAAAAATTGTTAGTGAATGTATTGATTTGTAAATGGTTTAAAAATGTGGATAAATCAACATAGAATCCATATTGTTTATCTATATCGCATGTAGTTATTTATATGATGTACAATGTAGTTTCCAAAGCTATTTAAATGTAAAAAACTAGCGCAGAAAAAACCGTAAAAAACTATCGGGAAGTCTTAGTTATAGACAAATCAGTTCCAATTACAAAAATACAACTGATTTATCGAGAAATCGGCAACTAAAATAGTTTTTTTTAAACATATTATGTTATAGCTTGCACGGAGAAATATTAGTTTGAATGATTTATTGAAAATCCTGTTAAAAACGTGATCGTAATTAATTTCATGGAAAAATATTATTCTATTCAGAATATATCGGAACACGTGTTAATGTAGGTATGTTTCTCCTGGTAAATATAAGGACGAAATGAAATAATATAAGTTTATTTATTAAAACATGTTCTGCCGCTCTCATAACACATTCGCGTTTTACTGATACTTTGTTAGGAAATCTGTCAATGTATTCTCTAAAGGCCTGCAGTCCCGTTTTTAACAGGAATTTGAAATATTTTTAAGATTTCTCCGTGTGCCTGAATTCTTAACACAATCATTTCCTTATGCCTGCAGTCCCGTTTTTAACAGGAATTCGAAGTATTTGACCAGATTTTTAAGATTTTTCCGTGTGTCCGAATTCTTCACACGATAATTTTCAATTTCGAAAATGACACCTAAATTCGCAGCAAATTTGAATTCATTGGACCAAATTTCACGAAGGAAAAATGCACACAAAACCGAAATTAGCATGTTAGATGATATTTCTGTGGCTGAAATTCGAAACATATTATCAGATTTGGGAAACCCTGTAAGTACCTACCTACTCAATAGCGTTACTGACCAAACACACCAAATTGCTTCTTAAATTCAGTTTAACAAAAACAAGAAGAGAAACCTTTCGTAGTGTATAATTTTGAGCTTTATCATTAAATAGTGCGGTATTTTCACTTATCCCCGTTTTTAACCCACATTTCAAATACGCCCAAAACACATGTCAATTCATCAGCTGCATAATTGGCTTCCGCGTGTTAAAATTACCAGCTGGAATAAGCGCCAAACGAATATCTGCCCCAATTTATTCACCGTGTGGGTACTAGGTACGTCCTAGCGGCCGAGTTATGATATCACGTATTACAAAACCGCGTCACTCACTAAAGTTGACGAACCGTCCCACATTTTCCGCCCAACGCTATATTAACTTAATCAGGAAATGTGTGACATTCCGGAATGTTGCACGTGAACCTAGAGGTGTACTAGTATGTAGTTGTTTTCATACACATTTCCGTTTTCATGTGTGGAATTTCAGCAGAATGCAGAATATTGTGGAATTCACCATTTCAACACATTGCGCTGTGCTTGATTTTTTTCCAGCGGTCTCACAGGCTGGAAATTTGGTACTGTGTTATCCGCAAATGCGGAATGTAGTGAGGCATCATACAATGCGGTAGGGTGGGGAAGAGGAAGGGTTAGAATTACCTGGCTCTTTGGTTGGTTTGGTCTATGGGTTACTAAACATGTCCCCTTCCCCTCCCCAATTACCTTCAGCATCATAAAATACCCCAATTGGGGATGCCATAGTCTCACTGGTTTCGGTCGGGAGCAGTTGGACCTCCTGTGCAGTATTCACATAAAAAGAGCAGTAAGTGACTACAACGTACAACTACATAACTCCCTTTTAAGAACATTGATGTTTAGTGAAAAGGATGGTACCATATATCTTTTAAGTTAAGTTTTAGAGATTCGTTGAAGCAATTAATTTAATACATAAAATAGAATATTAGGTAATATTTCAACAACACCTTGAAACTTTCAAACGGTGTGTTCTGTCATTAATTATCACATTGTTTCTGCTTCAGTGTAGTCCTAGATAATTGTAACAATCTGCATTGACTTGCGGCTTGTTTTGCATAGTTCCGTTTAATAGTTAAGCCGCTCAAAGCCAGGTGGTAACAACTGATAGGTCAAACAAATAACAAATATAAGAAAAATGGCGTGCTTCATCTCGCAACATTCAAATAAAAATTTGTATATTTAATGTGCCAGGCAGATAGAAAATGCACAGAAATATCCCGTTTTGTGTTCATGCCTCCAGTCCCACCGCTGAACACTGAATCCCAATAGAATTCATCATAAATGAATTGGACAGAATAATCTGACAATCCTGTCTCGCAGCAAAAAATCATTCGCGGGAGTTATTACGAGAAAAACGGATCAATACATCCGCAGAGAAATAAGAAAAATAAGTAAATAGCTTTTCTAAATAAAGCGATATTTGACAATGGCTAAATGTTATTTGTGGACGGTTTTGTAAGAAACCAACTAAACCAGCATGTTTGTGAACAGTGTAGACGTCAAGTCCAAAAAATATTTTTTGTAATTTTCTCTTATTAATTAAATCAATTTCAAAATTTCCTCTGAAATCATAATATTTCTAATTAGGTTCTTAAATATCTACCTACACCATTATAAACCACAACTTTTTTATTAACATGTTTTTTTTTAAATTTCAAATAATCATTAATACAATTTGCCCAAGAAAATCAAACCATCTCAATGTTTTTAATCTTTCATCAGGACGTTAAGTATTATAATATTGATTATTCCGATTTGACAGCTTGCTGCAATAGGAACCACGAACATGCGAATTCAGGCGGGATAAACATAAATTATCCAACACGGCCACCATCTTGAACCGGAACCGGAACATAACAACAAATTACAAATGAAAAATGCCAAATTTTCGACTTGAAACAGGACTTTTCCACGCTCAATCAAATAAATTTCCCTGTGAGGGTGGGCAAATAACTATTTTTTTTTAAATTTAAACATACTACCCCATTATTTGGACAATTGATTCTTCATGTGTCCCCCAATTTACTTACCTTTCAAATGTTCTCCCGAAACTCCTTCTACCATCTCACTAAGTGGAAATATTGCTCGTGTCATTATGGGGGACTAAGCAGAGAAATCGAACCCGCGTGGGTGGTAATGCGGCGCATTTATCAATTCAGCCACTAACTAATTAAGTGATAATCGTCACGTTTTTAAATATAGAATATAATAAAGTGAACAAACCCACCTTATTAAATTTTCTATTAATTTTCGTAATCCACCCTACTCTCCTAATTTGACGTTTTAAACAATTATTATTATTGCTTCAATATTTTCCACCTACTTAATAAATCATTTCGCTCTCCCATATTATAATGAGTTCACTATAATATCGTTCATTAAAAATTAACATCGTTTAACAAATTTAACCCTCCCAATTTCGCCAATCGAAATCGCGCAAAGCTTTACAAACGAAGAAAAAAATGCTTCCATTAGAACGAAAAAAAAATGTTTTTGTTTGTTTTTAATTTAAGCTCGCTCAAGTTTAAGTTTGTTAGGGTTTATTTCATTACTTAAGTCGACGTTGACGAATTGGAGAGCAGAGCAATATATTTTACTTCTTATTTCGACAAAGTGACGTAATTTAACGGCGTCGCTCCATTCGACGGAGTGTACACTTCGGAAGTAATGCAATTAAAATGTAAAGAAATTAGAATTAAGTCGAACATATTGTTCTTAATTTGTTCGTCACTTTCAAGCGAGGAGAAAGGAATTATATTATAGTATTTTCTCAAGACGCTGACGGAGAAAGGACAAGAAAATTATAATGATGGTAATAGAATTACGATGTGTACTCTTTTCTATTTGAGAAAATTAACAACACTTTAAGAAGAGATCTATTTTACACTGCATATTATTTTAACACATTAAGTTTAACTGCGATACATCTAAGAGTAGTAAGACTTTCACATTTGTAGACTGATAAATACGTAGTTGATAAATAATTTTATGTTACATAACCAACTAACTAAGGATGGTTTGTTTCAAAGAATTTGAAAAATTCATCAAATTTCAACGTTCATTTTCGGGTTCTGTGAAATTAGTATTCAAGTTCTGTTATTTTGTCATTATAGGCTAATTGCTTGACAGAACTGAAATAATAACAGAACTTGAAAATTATGTTTCAAATTTGAAGAATTGTTCATATTCTCTGAAACAACCTGTTCTAAGTATCTGCATCACACAGAGGCTAGCGAAAAGTAATTATTTTGAAACTAGCGCAGACTCGTGAAATATCACGGGATTTAAAATAAAGTTTTTCATGATCGAAATATTTGCCTAATCTAGGCTTAAATATACAATACAAAATCTAAATGGGATGGACATCTACGATATCAGGCGAGTATAAGTGAGACCAAGCGCTGTTCGTTAGGCTAAATGAAACATTTGCTTTCACTAAAATGTGTATGGGATACACTTCTCGTGTTATTCTTTATTCTACCCTTAATATCAAAATACATTTTTAAAACTAAAAAAAAATGCCACGTCCGAACCCCGATCAACTGCCTGGAAGGCAACTATGCTAACCATTACGCCACCAACTATTTTAAGAATAGCAATGGTATTTATTGGAAATAAGTTACGTGGAATGATGTTATATGCGCGCATCTCGTACGTAATTATAAGATTAAATAAAAATAATTATGAGATGTTTAATATTTTTGAAAAATTAGTAAATAACTATGTTCAAGTATATAAGTACCTACCTACATTGTGAATTCATTAAACATAATTCATCGTCATTTTATCAGCAACACGATGATCTATCCGTGGGCAAACAAAGAGAAAAAAATGCCATAATATTTTTTTTAGTCAAAAATTAGTATGTATTTAGGTACCTATGTGGGTATTATACTAATTAAAGTCTATTTTTCAGGGATTAACAAAGATTTTACGCCGCTAATAAATATACTGCGGAGATATATTTATTTTAAGAACAAGGTACTTAATTAATGGGTAATGTTCTTAGGAAGACTTTTATGAAAGCGAAATTCTTTGAACTCCTTTAAAATTACTGAGTTTAGGAGAAGAATGTTATAAAATTCGTCAATAGCCGGAGTTGTGCCAGAGTTTTTTTTAGTGTCGTGTATTCGTTAGGCATTTAGGCGGGCCAGTGTTTGGTTATCCAGTGAGCTGGCATTAATTAAATTGGGTCCTAAAGCTTCCGCTTGCAATTGAAACTAAATAATCTATCCCATCGCTTTATTGCCAGTGCAGACAACATTTAAAACGGATGCAAACTCGTATTTTTTGATCCCTAACGGCCCTTTACATTTCACAGTTTTACCCGAACTACGATAGAAATAATCGAAATGACAAATTTTGAGATTCAGTCGAATATCTACTAACGAACTAACTATCTAACCAGCGTGCCGTTTCTCCGCAGGGGTAGGCAGAGAGGACGTACCGCCAAACAACTTGGTCTTCGCACGCACTCCTTGCCTCATTCACATTCATACATCGTTCCATATCATCGTCGAATATTAGGTAATGGAAATTGCATCTCTGCCACACTTAAATTAAAGATTTTTTATTGAATATCTTCACATTTACAGGCTAACTTGGAGAAACGTCTGAGATATATTGTGTACATTTTCAGGTTATTCATGTAATATGAATTAGATATTAAAACGTGAAAATCAAAAGAGAACTGTTTTTCTACTTGGGTGGAAGTGGTATATTTTCGATTATACCTAGTTTAGATTTTCGATTTTAATCCCAGTAGATGTGATTCAAGTGTAAATATGTGTATTGCTAATTTACTGGGAATCTTTTGAAATTATTGGTAATCCGGTTAAAAACTGGATTATAGACCCTTATTGAATGAATTAAAAAGTTTCCTGATAAACTTATAGTAAAATACGAATATATTATCACAATATCGAAACACATGTTCATAAAAATCGTGGCATTCTTGACTATATAAGCATGAGCAATAATTTCCGATATATAGAATCATCCAAAAGTTAAATATGATTTAAGATTTTCACGGCCAAAAGTATTTTTGTTGTTTGTTTTTGGGGTTTTATGTCGTGTTGCGCTAACTCCTTCTTTTATTTTGAAAAATAACACATCTGCCCTGATGATGGACACTGCAATGCTGTCCGAAACGTTGGCTAAAGAAGGAGTTAAGCGCAATATGGCATAACACCCCAAAAACAAATAACAAAAAAAAACATCCAAAAGTTTTTCAGGATTTCCAATAATTTGATGAGATTCTTAATAAATAAGCAATACCAATTTTTCTCCGTGTGTGTAATTTCAGTAGGTGTGTAATTGCAGTATATGTGTATTTCTAGCAGTTTTGTAGATCAAGTTGATGTGCAATACCACTAGGTAACTGTGTAATTCCGGTAGTTGTGTCACTTCAGTAGACGTATAATTACAGTCGGTGTGTAATTCTATAAGGTATGTCATTTCAGTAGGTGTGCAATTGTAAGCGGTTTGTATTTCTGGCAGGTTTGTAAATCCAGTAGATACTAGTGTAACTTTAGTAGGTGTAATTTAAGGGGGTGTAAATCTCTCCATGTTTAATTTGTCTAATTTGGTCCTGGTGTAATTCTGACAAGAGTAATATTGGTACGTGAAATTCACGCCTTTGTAATTTTGTCTTGACAACAGATAAAATAAATCAGATAAAAGGTGGCACAGGCGAAATTATTGAAGACACATAAATAATGATAAAACTCTTACAGCTAAAGGAAATTTATGTGGTGCTAAATTCAATATGTTCAAGGCGGAACATATCCGAACTAGTTTAGTTGGTTTTGATCCGTAATGGAAAAGTTATTTTTTTCTCTCTGCGGAATCAAACGGAGAAAAACTCATCCATTCGATGAGAACTCCGCAAATCTTTTTTCAGGATATAATAAATTTGTTCAAATTAACAATTTTTGTGCATTATCGGAGGATATTTTTCAAAGTGAAATTTGAAAAACTACAAACAGTTTATTTTATAAACCAAATTTATTCATTATCCGGTTCTGAAATAAGAAAAATGGGCTTAATCTGGCGCACGGATACCTCCTCTGAATGCAAATCAAAATAAATCAGAGCCAAATGAGTTAGTTTTATTCAAAAATCTACCAAAATTTGGATAAAGAAATTATCGAGATTCCTGATGAAAATTTCATGCGATACATTATTTCGTGTTTCCCAGAAACATGCGAATATGTCGTATTCACAAGGCCGTTGGGTAAAAGTTAATTCTTGGCACAATTTCCAGTTCTCCACGTGGGCGGTATTTATTGGCTTGCTCTGTGGACTGTGGATACAGAACATAGGTAGTACCTACTAGGTACTAGGTACAAAATAAGCAATGATTATCTAAGTTCACCGCATGTGATCCGGAATTTTAATCCGTAAGGCGAAATTTTCTAGGTGGACTAGGTAATAAACAATTCCGGACATTTCGTTTTTTTTTATGAAAGTAATTTTTTTTACAGATTTTTAAAAATAATTTTCAAGGTTTCCTTTTTTTAAAGCCCGCCAAAACAACCGAAATCTGACAGGGTATGCGTAATTGGGAAATTATGCATTATTTAAATCCCATCGAGATCAGCCCAAGTGTGCCAGAGAAAAAAAACTATAAAGATAAGAGTCGAGCCCCTACTTACAGTTGATTTCGCCAACATTTACTAATAATGGCACTACATAGAACGACCCACCAGGTATTCATCATTTACTCGAAGTCAATTCAAAAACCAGCTAAAATAGCTCTCTTCCTAGTCCTGGGTCGATCGTGAACTACCCAATCATTCTAACCCGATCACAAACTACCGATGAGCAAAGGGTTATTTTTTCAAAAATATCCAATCGACCATGTATGCATTTTGTAGACCGGGCATCTCGAATCTCGTTCTCGCGATAGACAAATAGAGATGGTAGATAACTATAAAATCTTAAATATACTATCATTAACTTTCATCACACAAAAATACCCGATCAAAGATCAGGTGACGGGTAATTGGGTCTCGGCCCGACATTTAAGTACCCGTCACATGATCCGTCACCTGATTTCGGTAGCATCGTTCTCTTTGATCTTCCCTATGGCATTTGTTCTATGTGTTAAAGTACTCACCTGATCAAAGAGCGAGTACTCTTAACCCAATCACTTCACCGCTGGGTCGTGAGCTACTAGGTCGTGTAGAATGGTCGATCGACAAGCTCTACTTCGTACAGCCCTTTCCTTAACCGGCCTCTTAGAATAGCACAAGGTTATGACGATTTAATTTCACTAGCTTTAAAAGTTCTGCAGTCAGAACTCAGTAAGGTAAAATTTAATTTACTTAACGAGATTCAGTTCTAATTATGAACTACGTTCATAGTTAGTTGGGTATTTGTTTTAAATGAAATGATTGATAGCGCACAAACACAGTTCTAAGGAGTAATCATTGTTAGTGAATAATTATTATACAACCACCCACACAATATGATTTCCAGTAAACTATTTTCGCTGATGAGGATGAGCTTAATACCTTCAGAGTTTCATTGCTATTTCTTTCTAATGAACTTCCAAAAACTAATTGGCGTTTCTCAAACACTCATTAGTGAAGTCAAATAAAAGTTTAGTGCCCTAAAGATAATTTTAGCAGAAATACGTTTAGAAATTATTCGATTTCCATTAGTGTATAAATGTAGATAAATTATAATACAAATATTTTATTATGTCTTAATCCAACCATTTATAGAACTACATTAGAGAGAACCTGGTTATTCACATCTGGTCTCGAAACAATACACGTTTAGCAACAAAAATCCATAAGTGGAAGATTGCAAAGTACCTGTCAATTAAAATATTAAAAAAAACTGAACAAAGTTTAAGCATTTTTATGCTACGCTTAGAGATTTGAACCCATTGTAGCAGGGTGAAGAAACAAAAAGTTTAACGTTCTGCCAAATAGTACGTCTTTGTTTTACTATTAATACTTTGATATTATAAAATTTAATTCTATTTTGAAAAATTTTTACCATTTACAAATAATCCAAGATTTTAAAATTTACCGTAGAAAAAAAATCAAAGGTATTTTTTAAATGTTTTGTTTACTACACAATCGTGTAGGTGCATAAAACAATGGACTAAAAACAGCAAATTACAACAAAAGACTGCCAAATAGCAGAATCGTTTTTGTAAATGGAAAAAATATTAATCACCACTAAACACGGAGCAAGTTGCCATGGATGTCACCCTCATGTAACTCCTTTTTTTCAAACCAAAAATTTTCCCGATTTTTGTGGTAAAGAGCCAATCTAGCCTATACAACATAACCAAAAAAATATGAATTTTAAAATTTGATTCAATATAAATATAGTGTTCCTTTATAACTCAAAGTGTAAACAGTGTACTACTGCCACCTACCATTTTGAGCTTGCCACACATGCCCATCAAATCAATCACTGTCCTCATTTTTATTGTTGAAAACAAAAACTAAATTATGCTGAACTGAATCTGAGGGTTTATTTTTATTGATTATAATAGTTTTTTTCGTTATTAATGTCTAAAAAATTGCTATTTCAACGTCATTTAAGCATTTATTTAAGGAATATAAACAGTCTTAATGTTAATTACTGTATACAGAAGAGGGTGACAAAAAATAGACTTGTTGAATTGTTCACAGATGGGTTGATTTGGAAATATAAAACTAAGTGAATGTAGGTTAAGACATAAAAATATATGAAAAATGAAAGTATACAAATATAATATATAATAAATTATAAAACAATATACTAGATTATAACAATACCTTTATAGACTGGAAAATAGGCATTGAGTTGAAAAGTAAGGGGGAGGAAAAGAATAGGGGGATGTTTTTTGTGTTGTTTGTATTATGTTAATCACCCTCAAAAGAGGGGATTTTGCTGCCTGAGTAAAATAAAAATAATAGTTTTAATAAAGGTATCAATCACACCTATAATGTGATTCTCTGACGATAGTAACTAGCGGTGAATATGTCAACATGTATCTCCATATTTGAAAGTTTATTATTGTAGCGGTTACAGGTCCATTTGATAAATTCAATTTGGTTGGAGTTGGTGTCCTTCAAACAATGTAGAAAAGGTGTTCCATCCACTATAGCGAAGCGGTGGAATTAGTTTTTTTAACAACTCCAGACAGTTAATCTTTGAGTTAATATTTTGTACAAGAGCAACTGATCAGCGACAAGACTCCTGTTGGGGAGTTTTGTGATACGAAAATTTTTGGCTTTTGTAGGAATCTAACATTTGATTTTTAATTACTCATAAATTTTGAGTCATATTATGTCATTTTAACACATCCATTGTACAGGCTCATTCAAATGTTTAAACACACCTAGATTTTTATTTCCTTTATATTATTTGTATAACTTTCCCCACATAGTATTTATATATATTTCTTAAGTTAGGATTAATTAGGCTTGTGTTATATTTAAATTTAATTCACTTTAATTAATAAGCACACGTACAGTGTGACCTTAGAACGGGGTATCCAGTTCCCAGTTAGGACACATTCTTCCAATTATTATAAAAATTACCAGAATAAATTAATGATAAACCTCATTATTAAACCGACACATTTTTGTCTATAACAATACTTTGATGATGATTTCTGCAGAATATATTTCATCAAAAACTGACTGAATGTTTTTTGTTTTCTTTTTCCATATGGACAATTCAGACGACATGACAGGATCGGACACAACGATTATGCCATCACAACGTCAATTTAACTCATCTAGGTTTTGCGGCATGTTAAAGTGTATATCAATTTTTTTTGATAATTAGGGACTCAAGTACTTGGCATCCATGACCCCTCTTACATCCTATCTATAACTGAGTAGACTAACAACAAAAGACAGTCGGAAAATAGGATCATTTTTATTTTCCCGTATTATTTATCATCATTAATGATGGCTGGCATTAAGATTAACTGCGAACAATCAAACATTGTTCCCGGGCGAGGCCGGGACTGCCGGTTAATCCCGCCATAAGTAATCAGTAATCATCCGCACGCGTGATTGTACGGTGTCCATATTTCATGGTCCGCGTATGATTGATTGATTCCGCCGCTTGACGTTTTGAGGTGCGAGACGAGCGAAAGGGACCGGTGGATTAAAAACCGTACAGGATGCAGCTAATCATATGATTACTACCCCGCTTCGCCCAAATTTCAATACTGGTTTTCATAAATTATTATTTTTATTTATTTATTTATTAAACGCCCTGGTGGGCTTTTCTTTAAAAAAAATACAAGCATTTTGTATCAGAGTAAACACTTAAAAATTAATACAATAATGAAGAATGTAAACATAATGGCAAAAATAAATCCTCACGCATATAATTGAATTTAAAAGATTCAACAAAACAAAATAGTGGATGCGGAGAAGTTATATGGGTACATAGGTCTATTTGTGTCTAGAAGAATAAATGTGATAGAATATACAACATTTATACTGATTAGTTTTCAAATGAAATATATCACCCAGATCAGAATATTTGTTTCCGAGATTGTGAAGTCTCGGAATAGGAGAATTTTGGTAAGCTATTGTCCTGGTGTTATCGAAGTAAAAAGGTAAGAAATGTCGGCATGATTTTTTGGGAACATGGATATTGATACATTGAAGTAATTCGGGAGAGTCAGTTTTAAAATGTAATATTCTTTGTAACAGTATTATTTTATGAAACATTTTTTTAAATATGGAGCGAACACTAAGTGCACTTAATGTGGTTAAACGGGTAGGTATTCCAACACTCTTTAGCTCATGATGGATACATATTTGTGAGCTGAAAATAAATATGTTGACCTAAAAAATATCTTCAATATTATGATCTATGCAATTTTCATGACGCCAGAGCTTACCGTTTGGGTGCTTTTGCAGTTACGGAAATCAGATTCTAAATTAAATTTGAGTTTTCCAGGTCATAAGGGATAACCCTTATGACCATTATCTCCTTTATTAAAAATTAACTCCACCCTGAAAAAAATAATTTTCATCTTTGGGGATGCAGTTTGGAGAGACTTTTTGAGGAAAGGAAAGAGTGAGCCTGGATCTTGAAGGGGGAAACGCAGAGAAACATAGTTGTGAAAACTACCTGTTGACCCGTTGTATGTGACAAATACTTTCAACTGCGTACAAAATATAAGGCGCGTGCTTGGTGTGTATTCCGACTGTACTCCGGTGAAGGTATCAATAGCGCTAGTTCTTCAGAGAATATTTCATTTAAATACCGATAAAACAAGGAGAGCATTGTCCTTTTGATATCAAAATCAAGTCTATCAACTTCTAATACCGTCGTATTATTGTCTTAACTCTAACATTGATATTTTTCGGATCCACTGCCCAAATTCAAACGTGGCATCATGTCAATAATTTAAACTGTTCAATGCGCATAAATACACACACAAACAAACACTCATATATACATTACACACACACCTATATACTACACACGTCACCTGGTAATTAAGGAATAAACATACCACTTAGCAGACATTACGAGGAAACATATCATAGGTGCCCAACATAAAGTATCTTATTTCTGTATATTGTTTCATCTCTGCAAATCATGTGTTGTTTGTTTCTATAATATAAAATATAAAATAAAAAAATGTTAAATAAATTACGACCGGTATACGTAAGACGCATTCGCGTGATTATGAGCAAAGTTTTCTATTATTAACATGTTGTTATTCCCATCTAGGTATTATATATTATGAGTTAGACTATCAAGTTTACTTGGGGTTTAAATTATGGCTACGTAAGAGCAGCACGATGACCTAAGTACACAAGCCGGTTTAATTATTACATTATTATAGAATTATGAATTTACCTGACACACATCCGTAAGCTCTTCCATCCTCGCAGAAACACGGGAGATGGATTGAAATGCCAAAGTATGTGACTACATGTGATCATGTGACTACCGCCAACTTTCAGAGCTTATTCGGAAAAATAAATAAATTCAACAGATACTCACACGGAGCCATATTTTATTTATTGCTTTTATTTGAAGTCATATTTGATGAACACAATCACAAAAAAGTTGATAGATTAATGTTGTGCTTAAATCTATGACACTGGATCCGAAGTTGTAGACCTCATATTTATATTTGCGACTTACTCGGCTTGGAAAAAGTACAAAAGAAATTTCTGACATATATTTATTATCTCAGTGTTTATATATGTGCAATTTAATGAACTGAGAAACCAATTATAGGTCTCCTCAATATACTAATGCATTACGTATTTAAAAATTAAGCAGTATATTCATAACAATTAACAGGTAAGTATTTTACTGTATATATATATTTGTTTGGTTGGGATATGTATACATTACGTATTCATTTAAAAAATATATTTTTTATTTATTTTTGTTACTACTATGTACGAAAGAAATGTTGAATGTCAGTTTAGGTTGAAAAAAATTAACGATATCTATTATTTTATAAGCAATAATTATTAGCCTGAAACACTCATCCACATTGAAAAATCTCCTGATAAAAGATACATAACGCAAACGGGACATGTATATTTTATCAAGAGATTTTTCAATGTGGATGAGTGTTTCAGGCTAATAATTATTGCTTATAAAATAAGTGTTACCCTTTGTGCAATGCATAAAAAATCTTGTCTTAAACATTAGTTTACCAAAAAATAATAATTAAATCTAACGATATCTGTTACAAAAACATTTATGTATAATATAAAACCAGCTCTATTAACTGGAGAATAACAATTATTTTCTTTTTATATTACTGAATAAGTTTATAAACTGCCCTCAAATGTTAAATGGTATATGAAGTGCTCTTTACATTTAATAACCCAACCTAATAATATAAAGTGAAAAATAACAGTTATCCATACGTATGCAAATTAAAACAATGATTTAAAATGGTGCATGGACCAGATCTTCTGATTGCGTAAACTCACTGAGAAGTTTCTGGCAAAAAAGCAGAATATTTTCTGTGCCTTTGTAGATCTACAAAAAGCATAGGACCGAGTCGACAGGAAAAAGTATGAAAGGTGTCCAAAGATGGAGTGAATACGAATCTCACACAGGCAATTGCGTCTCTGTAAGAGGGAAGCGTTGCATGTGTAAGGGTGAACGGTGGTTTTATGGGGTGGTTTAATATCACAAAAGGTATTAAAGAAGGCTACGTAATATCACCCTGGTTATTCAATCTATAAATGGATAATTGTATGCAAGGGCGTTAATTTGAGACTGAAAATATGTTGCCTGTTGTATGCTGATGATGCGGTACTGATTGTTAACAGTACGGAAGATCTACAGTATCTCGTGTCTCGGATGAACGAAGTATGTAAGCGTAATGAGTAAGATTAAGAAAGGGGCGCTCAAATGGTTAAGGCATCTACAAAAAACGAATAATGGAGTTTAAAGAGAATATATTATGAAAATGTGAATTGTAAAAGAAGTCGGAGATGCCCGAGGAAGATATGGGAAGATCAAGTGAATCAGATATAGGAGTCGGGCCATGTCAAGAGTCAGAATAATAGAAGAGTATGTATAATACGATGTATGAATGTGAATTAGGCAAGGAGTGTGTGCCAAGACCGAGTTGTTTGGCGGTCCGTCCTCTCTGCCTGCGGCGTGATGGTTAGTTAGGTAGTTATAAAACGAGCAGCTGAACACATTTAAATTGTTTTTACATATTATTATTATTATTTTCAAGATTAATTTTACTGTTTTACAAGAGATCAAACCGTTTATCTGTGTTACACATGTAAGCGAGTAAAAATGTTTAAAGGAGAAAACATAAGTCTATACGTCTCGAGAATCTTTGTCGACTTGATATGCTCTGATCAATGCGAGTTGACTTCCCCAACTTTTAAACGCACAGCCACACTGTGATGAGAAAAATTCAACTCTACAAAAATGTCGAAGAAATAGAGTCTTTCAGAAAGAGTATGAAAAATTTCCTGGAAATCATTTAAGATATGTTGATCAATAATATCAGTATGTTAAAACCTCTGTCTACCCCTTTAACTTACCTTTCACCGCTTCTTGTAACTTCAAAACTTTCCCCAGATCGGCTCACTAGATGTATATGGACTTTGTTTATGCTTAGACAGGTCGGACGTTTCAACGGTATATTTTTATAAACTTAAAAAAAACTGTATTCCAGATATTCCAGATAGAAAAATTATTTTCCACCCGATGCCGAATCTTAATGAATTTAGAAGATTTAACTTTTCATTCAATTTATTTTTTTAACTATCTGAATCGTTGCTCTTACAGTTTAATAATGTGAGGTTAGGTTAGGCGATATTAGCCAACCATTCGCTCACACTCACCAAAGATCGTCCCTGTGGTTAGGTTATATTAATTATTCAGATGAGGGTAGGTGAGGCAGGATAAGGTGAGGTTAGGCTTGAGACAGGTTAGGTAAGGTTAATTTAAGTTATTATTTGCCCGCAATCACTAAAGTCAATATGTTTGAGTACGACAGAAGTTGATCCGAAATTGATACTCGCAACCACTTTTTGAAATGCCTTGTAAAATCCGTCAACTTTTGCAAGAAGCTGGAGCTGTACAAATGTAAAAATGCCTACGGCAGAAAAAAAACTTCAACCTTCGGCGTACTTTATGCCAACTTGTACGGGGCAAAGTCGTGAACGGGGAAGATTACGTCGGTGAGGTTAAACGTGCGAATGTCTGACTGAAGTTTTCCAAGAACTCTGGTTAATTTATTGCGGGACAAACATTGTTCACCCTGAATCCACAACTTTTCAATTCAATACCTTGTGGGCGTATGAACAATAGAGTAAAGACAACCAGTGGACAGAAAAAAATTGAAATGAAAATCATTTCTTTTCACTAACAACATATCATTTATTTTTTCTACGACACTAAATTTATAAAATATTTATCTTTACAACTTTTACGTTCGCAGTGTTATATATGTGTAGTTATTATTTTACGTGTTCTATTAAATAAAAAAAAACAATAATTTACAATATTTAAATAGAAGAGGTTGAAAACATAAATGGCTCTGTCTGCTTTAGTTGGATAAGAGTTAAGAGTAGTCCAATGTGGCATTGCAGATCGATTGAGTAGATTTAAAAATGAAGAAATATTCTATTAGACAACTGTTAAAAAAATACCTGCAAATCGTGTCGTGTGACGTTTAATCTACAATTAACGGCACTAGTGCCAATTACATACAAAAATATTGACGGTCATAGTACAAAATGGAAAAAAGGACAAACAAAAAAACTGATACGCAGTGATCTCATTAAAATATGCACTGCTAAAATGTTTAATGAGTACAGATTTATATTTCGATAGAGGCAAATTAAAAACATCAGCTAACATTGCGTACGAGTTACCAGTTGTGTGTAATCTATTTATAACAGAATTGTAGCCTGAAACCGTAGTATGATTACAATAATACATACTTGATCTAATGGTAGGTATATTTATATTAATATATTACTGCTCCTTTGTGAGATCGCAGCTATAAAATAGTAGATATGGTCTCTTATTTAATATAAGTTAGGAGAACCTGTAATAAATCTGCTACAAAATATTAATATCTATCCATAATAATATCCATAAAAAATCCAACAGAATTCAGGTCTAAACTAAAAACTTACCTTTTTAAGCTGTCGTACCCTTATATTAAATATACCATTCCTAAGAGAAAGTCCAGTTATATTCAATTTTTCAATTAAATCCTAAATCCTGTATCTAAATTTCGCCAATAAACAATTAGATAATGTTAATTAAGTGTTAATCTCAAGTGACCTACCAGGTAAGTATTTTACTGTATATTTTCTCCATAAAAAGTTAAATAATAACATAGATCACTGTAGAAATGTATTATAAGTTTGTACAGCGCCCTTGAGGTGATTTTGCACAAAAACGGCGCTACACAAGTCATCCAATTATTATTATTTATTTATTATTATCTAATCTTAAACAACCACTGCTTTCTACCTGGATTAGTGATATTCTTATGCTTTCTAAATTATTAAATTGCTTTATCAACTGCCCTGAAATGTTATAAATATCCGTGTCCCAATTTACTAGACTCCACCATCTTTTTCAGTGTATCCACCATAGCACAACTAATCATATTACTCCCCGCTAGCGCGATTTCACCGTACTGCCAATACATATACAGACCTTTTCGATATATTTTAAACCTAAACGTATTTCATAAAAAGAAAAATAAAATGGTTGTGAATACAACGGATCTGATTTTACAAGCAAAAATAATAATAATTTTACAATTGCTTGTAAAATAATTGTTACCTTTTGTGCTATGCATAAAATATCTTATCTTAAGCATTAGTTTACCAAAAAAATAATTATTATCTATATTATGTTTTGGAAAAGTATTTATTGTACTCATATGATATTTCTGTATACCATCTGTATATTTTCGATATGCATTATGTTAGTAAAAGCCCTACGAGCGTTCAATAATTATATTAACTGATTTGATTACCCAGTTCGAAGAGAAATATTGTCCGGTCCGATTAACAATCTATAACAAGAGTTCTCTTTCTTAAGAGGGTATTTTTATAGAGAAAACGATCAAAATTATCGCCGCGCTTCATGTGTATGATGAAAGAAAAAAAATCATTGTGGTGTTCACAGGTTGAATTATTTTAAACATCCTCTTAAAGTTGTGGACCTTGATCTACGATCATAGGTTGGTTAAATGGTAAATTTACGGATCTGATTTTTTAGGCCTAAGTGAACATGAAGTATTTAGTTACATACGCATAACCTGTTTTCGCAGAGATTGTAAACAAAACTTGTATGGAATCCTTTGCAAAATCTCCTGTTAATTAGAGTTAACAAATAGAATTAGGACGCACCTACAATAAGTACGGAAAATGATTGCTTGTTCCGCAGCTTTTTTGTGGAGATTGTGGACGCCGATAAATATTATTGAAGTGCGGAATAGCTTTTAGGTGCGTGTGGGACGCAAATGGAGTTACATTTAAATGATGGGTGCACGTTGTTATGAGATTTCTGAAATGACAATTTGAACTTTATGATTGTGATTTAAATTAACCCTTAAAAGGACCCCAGCTATATTCCGTTAATAAAGTAATTCAATGTATATAAATAGGACATGCTTGAATGATTAGATATTAAATGTATTTTTTATTATTCTTCATAAATTTGATACAAAAATACAAGTGAGAAGTATTTATCCCCTTACCCAGTAAAGGTCCCAATAAAATCATTAGTTCCATGCTAAAACTTAAAAATTTAACCCATCAACTATTCAGAATTTGATAATGCACGACAACAAAAAAACTGAAGTAATTCCAAAAGCAGAACTCAAAATTTTAACAAATGTTGCAAAAATTAGTAGCTTTTAGACTTTTTGGAGGAGTTCTAAAGAATTCATCATAATGGAGATAGAATATCACACAACATGATCTACTCTCCACTAACTATGGTTTACCAAATTCAATATATAAACTGTCCTAATTTAAAAACATTACGGTTAGCCCAGAAGTAGTTGTCCGTTAATGGCAAAATTCCAGGTGAAAAGCGTAAACCAAGGACCTGACTAGGAGTTATTCCCGTGGATATACTCGATGACGGCCTGCACAAGTAAATTTTATTTGATGAATTTGTGTTATTTTACAATGTATTCATTTAAAATAATATATGGTATTCTTGTGGCACGTTCCAGACTGGAAGATACTCTCAGTATCGCCCTGGTGGAAGACCACCATTCAGAATTGAAATATTGCTTGAAATGTCCCCTCCCCACTTTAAGCCTCACAACATACCCCATTTGGGGATGCCATAGTCTCACTGGTTCCAGACGGTTAGGATCAGTTGGGACTCTCGTGCGGTATTCACATAAAAAAGTCCATTCTAGTAAAATGTTTTTCTTTTTTGCTACTAGTATTTCAACTCTTTGATTTCCTGCTTTCTGGGTGATTGCTATCAACCTGACAACAACAGGATGGGGCAAAAGTAATCACCCGACGTTTTTTTGATGTAATTTTTTATGATAAACTTGGGTACTGCTTGTGAAATTCAATTGTTTGTAAACCGATTCATGCATATTTTTTGATTTTTTGTTTTATTTATATTTATTTATTATTGTTTACTTTACAAATGTCACAAATGAATTGATATTTGGCACCATTTGCAAAAGTTATAGCGTTTTTCAATAGAGTGATTACTTTTGCTCCACCCTATAGAAGTCTAGCAAACCGCAAACAATAATAACAATTTAATAAAATAATATTTTAATGTATTATTTCAAAAACTTTTTCTCTTTTTTTATTCTTTTCTTTACGCCATATTATGACGTTATAATATTAAAATAGGTTTTTTAGATAAGTTTGTATTTATTTATTAAGCTCAAACCAAGAACTTAAAAACAAATTTAAGGTTCTTAATATAATTGTTTCGGTTAAACAACAGAAGAAAACTAACTATCACATCAATAACAATGGCCGCCAAGTGAACAATCAATTTTAATTTTAACGAAATAACTATTAAAACATTTTTTTCCATTTATGGTGACTGAAATAGTTAGTAAATCGATTCAAAATGTTTTTTTTAAATAATTTGTTCTTATTAACCGTGTACAGTGTATCTTCATTTTTTACCGAAAGATTTTTGTATTGCTATGTCCAAACAGTGATTTAATAATGAATTTTCTTTGGCGTCTAGAAAACGTAACAACATAATCTTTTCAGTATAATAATTAATTCTAAGAAATTAAAGACTAAAATTAAATTTAACTGCCGCTTGGTTTTGCTTTATAGTAACAGTAATATATGCTAAATATTACAAAAAACCAGGAGTCAATCAAAAATTCGTAACTTTTTGTAATATTGTTTAAGCGTCCGTTCGAGGGTGCATTTACCAACTCCATCCCCAAATAGGGGTAGAAAATATTTAAGTACACTCTTTTCCTCCATATACTCTTCCTATCCTTATTTTATGGTAAATCAGCGTGCGAAAACTTTGGGAAAAAAATATCAATCTCCATTTTGTCGGGGCAAACGCCGATAGAATAAATTTTGGCCCCGAGGTCGGAAGAGTTTTTGCCAAATTAAATTAACATATCCATGTCATATGTACCCAAAAGCCAACAGTGACGTATAATACTATACTTAATTTATTTTTTACAGCTAAGCGTGTGCAAGCTTAACAATGTCTAAAGATATATATAACGTAAAGTAGGTAAGTACATTATGTAAATGTGTTTATTATACACATTTCACTAGAAACACATTGATGAAAAAACCTAATTGTGGTCAGTACCTAACAAAAAATTACAAAAAAAGTATCAATGTTTTAACTGTTGGACAAATTTTGAACACATCTTTTATCATAATTTTTATTCCATTTATAACGTCACTGTTCGCTATCAAAATCTTAGGCAGCTGTCGAAATTTGAATTTTATAAATTAAATCTTAAAACAACCGTTTTTTAAATGCTTTAAAAAAGTTAAGTTGTTTTCTTGATGTGGGATATTTCACTAAAAAAGCACTCAGAAAAATTAATAGTATTAGTAACAATAATAATATTTGGCTAGTTTATATAGCGCCGTTTTCTTGAAAAATCACCTCAAGGCCGCTGGTAGTATTTTTAATTTATTGCGCTTTCTTAAAAGAAACATTTTTTTATGACTTAGATTTATCAAAATTTGTTGTGATTTAAAATAAATATGTAGAATAGACATTTAACAAAAAAGTTATTATTTTTCCTTACCCTTTTTTTAATAAACTTTACACTGCTCAACCATAAAACTTTGCTTAAAACTTTCTGTGTAAATAAGTTCTGCAAAATATTGAATAAATATCCACAATAACAACGAAAAATCACACTTTTTGGACGCTTTTTCAAAAAGAAACTCCAAATTAAAGTTATGTGCGTAAATTAAATCCTTAGAGTACCGGTAATACACAATAAATCGGTTCCTGTTCACAAACTCGAATTTCATCAGCGGTCAATGTAAAATTACCGACACTATTTCACAAACGTCTATATTTATATCAATAATTCACACTAAAATATACCACGCTTTCGGATTTGAAACTCGCGAGCTTTTGCCTGAAAGCTGAAAGTGCGCGCGCAGCATTCCACCAAAACACGTCCAACCGCTCTGCCGTCGCGCGGGAGACTGAAAGAAAAGCCGTCCAAATAGGCCGATGCCGACGCAGCTAAGGCAAAATACAAGCCGTCATATCAAGTAAAAAGTACTAATCAAATACACCCGCTAAAAACAGAGACATAGTAATGATAAAGATATTTTGGTAATGTTGTAAGTGTTGTTATTCCTTTGATTGGTTGTGTTTTTCGGGATTCGTCTTATGTACATAATGATGGACTATGCGTCGACGCCGAAAGTCGACGCGGTATCGACAACAAACCTTTAGCTCATTAGAACAAGGAAAAGTTGTGTTCTGACGATCAAATCATCAGAATCGAAACAGAAAAAAACGGTACGCTTAAGTTAAGAAGGGTACGCGTGTGTTCCCCATTTTACGCCCGGTTTGATTTCTTCTTGTTTTGTAGGCGTTTCCAGAATACGGGATGGGTTTATAGTTTTATGAGGCCATTAAGATCAATATAAACATTACATTTTAAGAATGGTCGTCCTCTTTTGGATTTTAATGGTGTGTAGATACTTAGGTTTTGTTTGGCTTGCTTCTCAGATAAAGTACATAATAGAGTACATAAAATGTTCGTAATGCTCAATTTTGAAAATACAGCTTGTGTGTGCTCCATCAGTCTGTATGATCAGGAAAATCTGAATTATGTTATCTTACATTATCTCCCATAAGAATATTATTAAAATTTTTCGTTTTGTAAAAATTATTAAAATATCACAGTGATGAACGCATTTGACTATGAATCTTGCGATGGCGGATATCGACGTATAGTATCGAAGTATCGACGCGGGGTAAATGAAATGTATTAAGAAAGATAATTGATTTATTAAATGGGCGTCGCCTATTTTTGATGTTTTTATTTATATGTACGCAGCATCACGTTCATTGTATTAGTGATCGTATTAAATTGTTATATTTTGCCTATGTAAGAAGTCAACTTGAGTACAATTTTCCTTTCTGGAACCCACATCATAATACTATATACATGTACAAGATGTTGAAAGAATACAAAACATATTCTTACGTTTTATAAATTTTAAAATGGGTATTGCAGCAATTATGTTGAACTACAACACTCAGTTAAATTATATGAATATGCTCAAATTGTCAGACAGAAGAATTTTCACTGACTTTGTATTTCTATATAAAATTCTAAATGGTTTAGTTGATAGTCCGGTATTGCTAGAATTGATAAGCTTTCGGATTCCACAACGTAATACTAGAAGTCAGGATTTATTTCAGCGCAGAAATTCTGGGATTAACTACCATATGTATTCCTCGTTGCCCAGAGTACTAATGGAGGGAAACAATTATACCAAGTCAGTGGACATCTTCAATTTATCTTTAAACAGTTATGTAATATAAATAATGTATATTTCTTAATATTCTCATCTAAAAGCCCCGAAAAAGGGCGTTAAATAAATAAATTATATCACTATTCCCTGAGATGATTCTTCACAAAACGGCGCTACACTAAATATCCCTGACCATACAAATATGTATTTGCATCCGTTGTAACGAAAATACGAGTTTTTTTTAATATTCTATTTTTAGATGGACTCACATTATGTACTTCAATTTTTATTTATGACTTCAACTAGTTTTTCGTTGGTAAAATGGTTATATTCTTTGAACAATTAGATTAACCTTCTCATGAGGGTGTGAAATATACCATATTATTCTAAAAAATATTTATTAATCATTAGTGGTGTAAGGTGTAAGACAAGTAGCTTTGGCCGTATTTGGTGAAATGAATAGCCAGGTACTTCCCAACCTTCATCTCCCCCATCTCTTTCCCCTCTCCACTACCTTCAGCCTCACAACATATCACAATTGGGGATGCCATAGTCTCACTCAAAGGCGGCTTTAAAGATCCAGTCGTGGTTAGTCATTAGAAAAAAATGTGTGACTAATCATTATTTAATATTGTGAAAAATGACTAGTATGTAAGTAAGCAGAGTAAATTAAAAATAAATACACAATCCATGTACTTACGGCAAATTATTTTTAAGATATTAAATTTTAATGTAGTTATGCACAACATTAAATATGTAAAATAAGAGTTTGATTCTGTTTGACAATGGTCTTTTACTTTTTTGTTTTGTTTCATACATCAGTTTCATTATAAATCGATAACAACATAAATAATTATTCCAAACCTTTCCCGAACTATCCAATTGAAAAACAACCATTTTTCCACACACTACAAGCGTGTAAAATGAAAAACCGACATTTGTTTATGTCACTATCTCTGTAAAACATATAATATTCATCGTTTTATCTCCCCCACGGTCATGACCTAAGCGTCCCTAAGCTTTCTTCAGTACCTAATTTTTAATTCGACGAAAAATATAGTGCCATCTCGTTTATTCTATGGCGCGCATAGAGACAGATGATGCCAAAGTGGACATTCTTTAAATTGACTCAGCGAATTGTGTGGACTTGTGAATGAAAGTTTCTATTAGAGACAACAGATATCACTGCCAGTCACTATGCTGCTGGTTACATTTTAAATAAATTAAGAATAATAACATTTGTTTTGATGCACATAATTGATTATTATTGTTGTCTTATAATTTTGGGGGGTCAAACACCAATTGACCTAAGGGAAGAACCGCCACTGGTCTCACTGGCTCCAGACGGTTGGGAGCAGTTGGTACTTTTGTGCAATATTTATACATATAAAAAATAATAATTACGATCAATTAATATTTTTTTGTATAAATTATTAAAAAAAATTAAAACAGAAGAACAAAAACAATTCTTCGTTTTACTGTACTTATCGCATACATGTGTTAAGTGCAACTAACTAACTGACCATCACGCCGTTTCACCGCAGGGACAGGCAGAGCAGAGAATGAGGCACACTCCTTGCCTTATTCACATTCATACATCGTCTCATTCATACTCTTCTATTATTCTAACTCTTGACATGGCACGACTCTGTAAGTAAGTATCTGATTCACTTGGTCGTGCCATGTCTTCCTCAGGCGTCCCCGACTTCTGCTACCATTCACATTTGCATCGTATATTTTCTTTACACTCCTTTCTTCGCTCATTCGCTCTACGTGCCCAAACCACCTAAGCGTCCCTTTCTTGATCTTACTCATTACGCTTACATATAAGCCTTGCACTCTTTGCGGATCTCCACATTTCTCACACGATCATACATAGTTTTATCACACATCTCATATCTACAGCATTCAGTTTACTTTCATCCTGTCTCTGCCAGTTACATGCCTCACTTCCGTACATCAGAGTAGGTACCAGCACTCCATTGTGGACTGCTAGCTTCGCATTTGTTAATAGATTTACGTGGGAAATTCAAATTACTTATGGCATTCAGAATGGATAAAAGCGGATATTAACTGCGTTCGTTGCATTACACCTTATAATAAATTTTATGGAATATTCTTATAAATTAAATTTTCAAATTGCACTTAACACATGTGTGCGCTAAGCCATCGACATGCGAATATCTACAACAAGGTTATGCAGACATGGCCAACAAACATAGCTAAAGCCAATACAAGAAACTTTACGTTTCTAAATAATAGTCTCTCACCAGGAATTCTCACTGAGAACAACTTCCACTCAGATGAGTTAAGTCCTTTGTTTTCTTTGAGAACTTATCCTCCTAACTCCTTGATAAGCGGTAAAATATGAAGTAAAAGAACACTCTAATTTATCTACAAGAGTCATTATCCAGTTGTGGTTTACACAGAAAGAACTACTGACTTTACAGATGCAGTTCTGTCGTTGTGCAGCGGCTGCGCTATCTCAGAAGTTTTAACTGCTCATCCGTTGCATAGTCTGCTGCAAGAATCTCCTTTACCCCAACTATTTTACGCCGCTTACAAATATGTCCAACAAAATTTAAAATTCAAAATAAATTTATTAATTTCAAAATTGGTATTCCTATTATTGAAATCAATTATGTCAATTTACGCAGTAAACTTAACTTATCGAAATTATCTGAAAGGCGAAAAATATTTGATCTCCTTTTATTATATAAAATTGTTCATTCAAGGTTGGACTGCCCTGACACAATAAATTTGTTATCTTTACATATATCTCCAAAATATACTAGACGGAATATTTAATTCTACAACAATAACTTCGCTACGAATTCTGTGTTAGAAAGAATACATAGGTTGGGAAATGAACTAAGTGATGTCGTTGACATATTTAATTTAAACTTCATTTCATTTAAAGCCAAATTAGTCCACCATTTTTTAAATATAAATAATGTATGAGAAATCATTTTATTTTATTACGATTTTCTATTGTTTGTTTTATACTGTTGTTAAAAATGAAATTTGTAATTGTTATGTACTTAAAAGCCCAATAGGGCGTCAATAAATAAATAAATAAAGATAGCCGGGCAAAACATTTATTTAAATATTACTAGTTGACGTGTACCTGGCGTTGGTCGATTTTTTTATACTTTCCATATTATATACGACTACATACCTTCCGAAAGAAATTCTCACAATGATAGTGAAAACTCTATAAAACTCCGTTGAATAGTTTAGAAGAACTAAGCGCACAAACAGACGGACGCGGATAGTGACTTTATTTTATTCTATTTAATGATACCAATGTATTGTCACGATTACGAACTTACTAAAAGTTTATCAGAAAAAGGCGTGGAATCCCGTTTTGAGTTCTATGATCTATGACGTACCGGGACATGTTTCTGAGTTTTAGCAGCTATTTCTAAAGGTCGTGTGTGTAGTATTAACAATGCAGATATTTATATTTTTTTAACCAAAAAAGGTATGTGTCGTATGAATGTCACTTGAGTGGCTACGTTTTGATTTTAAATCTTCAACTTTTTAAGGGATGTTTATAAAATATGGGGAATTGAATGATTACAGTTCAGATTTAGCTATTCAATAATATCAAACCCATTTTTTAAGAAAAATAATTGTGAACAGGAATAGTTATATTGATTTTTTACACATATACCTTTAAGATATGAAAACATGATCGAACTTATAAAACAAGTTTTGTCAAAAAAGGTGCTGTGTTTTTTATCCACCCTTCAGTTCTTCTGAGTTATTAATAATCTTAAAATTGTAAAAAAACATCATTAATGTTTCAAAAATAATTTATTTAACTCGCAAATAACCACAAATCTTTCAAAATATATATTAAGCCATTAAGAACAGTAACAATATAAGTGAAAGAATGTTTTAACCTGAATGTTAGCAATTTAATTGTAACTAAGTCAGTGCGGACGTAATTAAATAAATAAAATATATTAACAATAATAAGTAAATTCCGCTAGCACGAATTGAGATATATTAAGACAATTTCATTAGTTATCTTCAAATTTTTTACATGGGTACAAGTACTGTACGAAAGTTGTCCTTGTTTATTTTCAGAAGTTCCGTCGACATGGAATGAGACTGCAACTTATTATGAAAACTTTTACGTGGACTGTTCCGAAGCGTCCAAGTTTTAAGAAAACTTTCGTGGTACTCAATCTTGTCATTCCAAATAAACGGGGTGATTGATATGTAGATAAATAATGCATCTTTTGTGAAAACACACCATCATCGGAGGGTTAATGATATTATTATATAATCTCTAGGCTTAATGTGCTAACCAGAGAATAAAATAAAAATAGTAAAATAAACTAAAATCAGTGAATAAAATAAAAGAGTTAAATAAGATTCTTGCAAAAAAATGTGTAATGGCGGCTATTATTTCTCAATTGGTAGAAAGGCTGTTGGGATCGCTATCGCAAACAGAGTTTAGTTGTTTAACACAGTTAGCATGTATATGCATTGCTTACATACAACACGTTTCAAACTACATAATTCGACTTCCGGCGAAAGAAAAAAAAACGGTGCAAAGTTTTTAAGAACGCACTAATGAGTGAAAAGAACAGTATTTTAAGTTTTATAATATTCAAAAGACAAGTACTCATCGCACATACTTGTATCGTTTTTTGTTGTGCACCCTGTAATATGCTGTAGAATTAAAAGAGAACGTTTATTTTGTGTTACCGGTCGATCTGTCAATCTTCGGCCCCTCTGGAAGGAATCATTCACTCAAGGTGGAAGATTTGACCCGTCACCTAACATACATCGCAAAGTATCCCACATGTACCGTTAATTGTACGGTACATTATTAGAAAGCCCAGTTTCTAAATAGGTGTTCTCTTATGTGGGGAAGATTGTCACTGGAACTTTTCACTTTCTTGCAGCAACCAGCAAGTCGCGACAAAACTCGTTACAAACATTTGAGAGCAGATGCAAACAAATAAAGGCATTCGAAAACTTTACCGATTGGCGCAAGATCTAATAGCAATATCCTATCAATGGTAATATACTCGTACGTACAATAAACTAACTAGTCACCTGCGACATTAACCATGGTCAAACATGGTGAACCACAAGTTGTAGTAGTCTATTGTATCTTGTTTGCGACCTACACGGAGAAAAGAGTATTGCTTGTTTATTAAGAATCCCTTCAAATTATTAGTAATCCGGTTAAAAACGATATTTAAACTCTTTTCTAACCCTTCTCGGAAAAACTATTTTCTTCCCTTATTGAAAATTCCTTCCACACTCCACACAGCAAAACCAAAGATTCTATGAACTATGAAGGAAACATGAAGTAGATACTCGTATTTAATGCACGGAAAGAAATTAATGCATTTTAATTTGCGTTCGTCATAAAGCAATCTTTTTATAGTTTAAGATGTCACAAATCCGATTATTTTTAAAACATCTTTGCACCCTCTGCTAATGAAGCAGAGGGTGCAAAGTATTTTTATCTCTTGTTTTTATGATGGTTCTATTAAAAGATAAATTCCTACCCCGCTCTAACGTGTAAGAACGCTCCTCCATATTATTATGTAATAAAGAATGTTAATATTTGTTTCGTTTTTAAATCGCCGTGAAAAATCTGCAGAAAAACGCTTTACGAAGAATGAAACAACCAAAAGAAACAAAATAAACATTAATTAAAATAATTTAAAAAAATATTTATACTAATATAACTTTAACAACTTATGACTAAAGCCAATAACTTGTAACAGTTGGCGTATCTCCAATTTCAGCAATCAAAATAAAAATATACCTACCCTTTATTTTATAATACAAATTGTTTACGTTTAACTTCATGTCTACTAACATCTTCTATGTCTACTATCATCCCAAAAACAACAGTCAAACTTCTCGGTGTCAATTTAGATTCAGACTTTTCGTTTAAAAGTCAAATAAATAGGACTGTAAGCACCGGTTTTTTTCACCTAAGACAACTCAAGTCTGTCCGAAGAAACCTTCCTTCAGAAGCAACAAAACTACTTATCAACTCTTACGTAGTCTCACGTCTCGATTACTGCAACGGCATTTATGCCAGCCTTCCAAAATATCAAATTGACAAACTTCAATCAGTGTTTAATGCAGCAGCACGGCTCATAACCGGGGTTTCAAAATATTCGCACATTTCAGAACACCTTCTTAACCTTCACTGGCTCAAGTGCCCTGAAAGAATCCAGTACAAACTGTGCTGGATGGTGTTTAAATCCATCAATGAAATGGCCCCACCCTACATCTCTGAACTATGCTTCCCGGAAAACACTGGTCTGAGGCAGTCAACGCTTAGATCAGCAACATCAGCAGCTGTAGGCAGACTGATAGAACCTATGCGCAAGCCAAATACTAAGTTTGGTAATCGCGCTTTCGGAGTATCTGGGCCGAAGGCTTGGAATAAACTCCCTCCGGAACTAAGATCCATAACAAGTCCAACAGAATTCAGGTCTAAACTAAAAACTTACCTTTTTAAGCTGTCGTACCCTTAAATTAAATATACCAATCCCAAGAGAAAGTCCAGTTATATTCAATTATTCAATTAAGTCCTAAATCCTGTATCTAAATTTCGCCAATAAACAGTTAAATAATGTTAATTAAGTGTTAATCTCAAGTGACCTACCAGGTAAGTATTGTACTGTATATTTTCTCCATAAATAGTTAAGTAATAACATAGATCACTGTATAAATGTATTATAAGTTTGTACAGCGCCCTTGAGGTGTTTTTGCACAAAAACGGCGCTATACAAGTCATACAAGAATTATTATTATTATTATCTTAAAATGCATCAGGTACAGAACATATCAGGTAAAAGATTGTATTATTAATTAGATTTTTTGATTGATTGTAAAGTGTATTAATTTTATTATAACGTTGACATATTTAATTAGCCGAAAATTAAGGTGTAGAATTTTAATTTTTGGCTTATTTAAAATATGTCCAGTATTTTTGTAGTAGATGGTTTAAAAAGATATCGTTAAGTTGAAACATGCCACTTTATCACGTACTTAAATACTTGAAAATAAAACTAATTTTCTCTTACTACACATTAAAGTCCCGCCTAGCGGCGACAATATTAATTAAAATAATATTTAAACGTAGTCATAAACATAAAACATACAGTATTTGAATTGCAAATCAGTTTTCGTCTTTGTCACGGGCGGTGGTGTTTCAAATTCTCACTCTGTAGATATTTGTATGGAAAATAGAGTCAATTACCAAACCGTTAAATGATGTTTATGAATAAAGTAATTGTTCAAGCCGTGACTAATTTCCATGCAAAGTACCACAATGTGATATTTCGCTCTGGGTTTTGTTAGTTAGTTCTTTACGCGTTAGGCGTTGGGCTACGTTATTGCAAATACTTCAAACAATAGTTAACTAACTAACTAACTAACCATCACGCCGTTTCCCCACAGGGGTAGGCAGAGAAGAAAGACCACAAAACAATTCAGTCTTGGCACACGCCTCTTGCTTCATTCGCGTTCATACATCGTCTTATTAAATCAATTTGCACATTTTTTTTACAACATCACAGCTCTGGGTCTAGGTCTATATAATTGTACCGTTTATATAATGTATTTGCATTGCCACAAACCTTGTAAGTGCATTGTAGGACATTAAAAAAATTAGGAAATACGTCTCTCTCCCAACGGGTGAATTCATGAACAAATTGGTGAAGCTCGCTTTACAGTAAAAGAGATTATAGCGACGTCTTCAAGAGTGAGACTCTGGTACAGAGAAGTTTATTTGAGCCAGAATATCATTGTTAGATATGTAACCGCGTAGTAAAAGATAAAAATATTTAATCCTAGCAATACCTCTACGTGTCTCTAAGAAGTGGCAATTGGTAATGTCCAGGATATAAATAGATGGGTACAGCCAGGGGTAATATCCGTTGAGATGTAAAAATTAAAATCTTAAAATTGCTAGTGATCACTTTCAATGCAAAAAATGTACGTTAGTTCGTGTGGGACCCAAATAATTGAATTTGACTCCAATGCACTTGCGACTAGGGTGTTATATAATAGGCTTAGCGTTTGTGCTTTGTTAAACGTAGGTATACGAATTTCTTATTATGAAACCAAAAAGGTTAATTGCTCTGCTAAATAAATCGTTGATGTGTTGGTGAAATGTTAGTTTATTATCATAAATAACTCCAAGATCTGAGATTCGGCTTAAGCGTTGGAATTTTTTTTTTATCATATTCATAATCAAAAACATACGGATTTTTGATCTCGTATACGAGACGATATTGTTCTTTAAGTACGTTAGCTTAGGCCGTTTATTTTGGCCCAGTTTGAGACATGGTCGATATCATGTTGAAGAAGAACGCAGTTAAAAAGGTTTTTAATTAAACGATATAGTTTCAAGTCATCTGCAAAAAGTAAAGGGTGCGAATGAATGATGATTGAACTGAACTGAACTGATTAATATCGTTAATGATTAGAAGAATAGAAGCCGTCCAAGGATAGACCCCTGAGGAACTCTGGAAAAAACTATGAATTCGAGAGAACAAAACCCTTATAAAAAACGTACTCTCTACGATTTCGGAAATATGAAGCAAAAAAACGGAGTACTCTTGTGGAAAACCGAACAAAGCTAAGTTGTTTACGAGAATGTCGATGTCAACCGCTTTGAATGCTTTTTTCAGGTCAAAATAAGCAACACCCTTGTCAATAGTTCTTGATAAATCTGAGATGCATAGGAGGTTAGGTGTTACTAACATCCGTATAAACGATTGTCAAGCAGTGGCTTAATATGGTTAAGTACATATTTGTGCAAATTTTTCTCGAATGTTTTCGTTATAGAGCATAGAATGGCAACCGGTCGGTAATTTTCTTATCGCATTTATCACCCACATAAAGCACGCAAAAAAATACTGATGCTTTAAATGTTAGATTAGCTTTCCTAGCTTTGCTTTTAGGAAATTTTGTTTCCGAAATCCCGATGCGGAACGACGCATATTTAGACCGAGACGGAAATATGACGATTTGACTTTTCAGGGCTTTGTCGGCGTTCCGTGGGAATTTTTAAACATCATCGATTGTCATGATTGCATCGAATTGCCAGGCATGAATGTACTTTTTCCTTTTAACGGCAATCAGACCGGTAGATTCTAGAGCCGTGCCATGTAAAATAAGGCGTCTCTTACTCTTATGAGTTACGTTCCTCCAATCGATAACTTCGTTGATTAGCGAATTGGAAGAGGAAGTACTTTCTGTGATAGGATGGTTGATGCGGAAAGAAGAGGACGTGGCTTTGGTGACGTTAATAGTTTTGGACATTCATTTGGAGGTTGAACGCCACTCATGGGAAGGCAAATTAATAGGGTGCGTCCGGCTACTACAGCTGCTAAGGTAAACTGGCAGCTTAGCGGCCCTGCCAGCTGTGGGGGGGCGATGGATCAGACATATTAGGCTGCTGGTCTACGATTAATAGTGTCGGGCTCTCGGAGCAGCCTGACGCGTTTTGGTCGGTCTCGTCTTTCTTCGACAATTACAAGGGATATTTCATACATTCCGCCCTTAAAAGTGTCAATAAATATTCCTTACTGTGTTCAAATTGCTTAAGTGTACTAAAAACTAATTTTACTGTGACCAGTGTGGACGTATAACGACTTTAAGAATAGGTGACAAATAATATTGTTAATCCTAAGATGTGTGAATTCCAATGTGTATAATACGAGACCAGTGCTTTGAACATTCACCAGATGTGATCATCCCTTCGGCCCTTGCCCCTTGCCCCTCGTCCACCCGCACCGATACTGCAAACCCCGCTGTCCGACGCATACAGTGCGGTTATAGAATGTGGGCCATATGACATTGCTTAGGCCACAGAATCGTCGTTTCTCGGAATCTACCCTTAACCCGGACAAGAAGAGAGTCATTTGGCGACTCATGCAACCCCTGCCGCAACCTCCGCTCCCCACCGCTCGTGCCCTTCCGCGCGTGAAATAATGACATCGGAAATGAAGGATGGAATCGGACTGAACCCGCGCTCTTTGGTTTGCTGTCTACATGGAGTGTCTTAAAACAATTATACAGTGATAAAATATCTATTTTTAGTGGTAGTTTATTTGTTTAGTCATTCTGGAACAGTTTTTTCTTTGGTTGAGTTTAGGATTAAGTTAAATGTTATATTAAGCGTATAAATATGTATTTTTTTTTTTATGTGTGTAACGATATGTTAAGTTGTATAAGTAAGATGTTTATGTAGTACTTGGAAGGGAATGGCCGACAAAGATGTCGATGAGGTTCGCTATCCATCACATCGCCAACCCTTCGGTGGCGCAAAGAGGAGGACGGAACGTGATCAATGTCGAATTGGTACATGGAACATTAGAGGAGGAATGGAAAGAAAGATGAACGAACTATGTGATACAATGGTGAGCAAATGTTTGGACGTACTGTGTATAACAGAGAGTATGAAAAAGGGTAGCGGTACAATGCAGCATAATGATAGGCTCGTCATTTGGTCTGGGAGACCAGATACGGAGAGGGCTTGTCAAGGTGTTGCAGCGCTACTGTCTCCCAGAATGATTGAATGTATGTTGCAGTATGAATGTGTAAGTCCGAGAATAATGTGGATCAGATTTTAAATCGGTTTGACAAGGGTGTTTCTTGTTATTTGCTACGCCCCTGTCAATTCTGAAAGCGATGAAGTGAAAGATGATTTTTGGACTGGTGTGAATGATGTAATGAGACTAAAAAATATGAACGAAAGGATTATAATGGCAGGCGATTTGAATGGGTGGGTGGGAATTAGACGTGACGGATTTGATTCGGTCTTAGGTATGTTTGGGGATAAAAGAACGAATGACAACGGGAACAGAATACTTGAAGTATGTTTAGAGTGGAACCTGTTTGTGTCGAATACTTTCTTCGATCATAAAGGTATCCACCAATATACGTGGGAAAGAGGAAATGAGAGGTCAATTATTGATTTTGTAGTAATTGACTCTAGGTTGAGAGCTGTTACCGAGGACAAAAGAGTTTTCAGAGGGGGTGAGGTCGAAACTGACCACTTTCTTGTAGTGTCAAGAGTAAACCTCTTTCGCGGTTGGCGCTCTAAAGTGAAAACGGTACTAACTCCAACAAGAGTCAAAATAGAAAAACTACAAAATGATAATGTGAGAAGTAAGTATATGAATTGTGCAGAGATAAGATTGAATGCGAAGGAAATGGATGGTCTAAGCATAGACGAAACATGGAACCACATAAAAGTGTGTCTTTGTGAATCTGCTAGAGAGGTTTGTGGAATAAGTACGCAAGGTAGGAAGAAAGGTGATGCATGGTGGGATGATGAGATTAAAGCACTGGTCTCAGAGAAGAAGAAAGCATGGTTATGTCTGATTGCGGCTGGCAGTGCTTCCAGCGAAGAGAAGTATCGAGCGAAAGAAGTATATAAGGAATGTAAGAAAAAAGTAAGAGTTGGAGTGAAAGAACGAAAGAAACGCCTGGAAGAGGAAGAAGGAATGAAAATGACAAACCATTTCCAAGAAAACATTAAGTTGTTTTGGAAAGAAGTCAAAAGGTCCCGGAGTGGCCCAGAAAACGGAAGCATGAAAGTGATAAAATCAAAAGATGGAAAAATGTTGACGAATGAGGAAAAAATAAAAGAGAGATGGATGAATTATTTCGAGGAAGTCTTCGAAAGCAAAGTGAGTGACAGTGATTCCAGCGGTGAATCAGATATGAATGACGATGGAGTGAATGTTACCGAAATTAGCATGGATGAGATAGAAAGTTCGATCAAATGTATGAAGAATGGTAAGGCTGTCGGGTTTGACAATATTGCTGCTGAATATTTTAAAGGAGGTAGCCGTATAATTCTCACATGGTTGTGCAATCTTTTTAACCAATGTTTAAAGGAAGGTTATACGCCTTTAGACTGGAGAAGGGCTGTGATAATGCCATTATACAAAGGTAAAGGGTCACGTATGGAATGTGGGAATCATAGGGCTATTAGCCTGCTAAGTTCAGTTGGCAAGCTGTATGGTAGAATTTTGATTGAAAGAGTAAGAAAGGAAACAAAAGATAAAATATGGGATGTGCAAGGTGCTTTTATGAGTGGAAGGGGGTGCATGGACCAGATCTTCTCATTGCGTATGCTCACTGAGAAGTTTCTGGCAAAAAACCAGAAACTTTTCTGTGCCTTTGTAGATCTACAAAAAGCATACGACCGAGTCGACAGGAAAAAGCTATGGAAGGTGTTGTCCAAGTATGGAGTGAATACATATCTGACTCAGGCAATCGCGTCTCTGTATGAGGGAAGCGTTGCATGTGTTAGGGTAAACGGTGGTTTTACGGGGTGGTTTGATATCACAAAAGGTGTTAAACAAGGCTGCGTCATGTCACCGTGGTTATTTAATTTATACATGGATAATTGTATGCAAGAATTGAAAGAGGTGGGATTGGGCGCGAATTTGAATAATTTGAAAGTATGTTGCCTGTTGTATGCTGATGATGCGGTGCTGATTGCTAATAGTATAGAAGATCTACAGTCTCTCGTGTCTAGGATGAACGAAGTATGCATGAAGAATGAGTTAATGATGAATGTAAGTAAGTCTAAAGTAATGGTGTTTGAAAGAGAGAGTACGAAAACAGTGTGCAATATAATTGTGAATGAGGAATACTTGGAGCAGGTGGATGAGTTTGTGTATTTAGGAAGTATGTTTACGAGAGATGGGAAGGCTGACAGAGATATTGAAAGAAGGGTAAATGCAGGTAATTCCGTTAATGGAGGACTGAACGCCGTTGGCGCTAGCAAAAAACTGTCCAAAGAAGCGAAGTTAGCAGTCCACAACGGAGTGCTGGTACCTACCTTGATGTATGGAAGTGAAGCATGGAACTGGCAAAGAAAGGATGAAAGTAGATTGAATGCTGTTGAAATGAGATCCCTGAGGCGTATGTGTGGTAAAACCATGTTTGATCGTGTGAGGAATGTGGAGATCCGCAAAGAGTGCAAGGCTGATGTAAGCGTAATGAGTAAGATTAAGAAAGGGACGCTTAGATGGTTTGGGCATGTAGAGCGAATGAGCGAAGATAGGAGTGTAAGGAGGATATATGATGCAAATGCGAATGGTAGCAGAAGTCGGGGACGCCCGAGGAAGACATGGCACGATCAAGTGAATCAGATACTAGAGTCGGGCCATGTCAAGAGTCAGAATAATAGAAGAGTATGTATGAGACGATGTATGAATGTGAATGAGGCAAGAAGTGTTTGCCAAGACCGAGTTGTTTGGCGGTCCGTCCTCTCTGCCTACCCCTGCGGGGAAACGGCGTGATGGTTAGTTAGTTAGTTAGTTAGTCTACGTATGGACTGACGTCGTCAGGCGCTGGCCACAGAGACACGTTAGTTACGCTGGGGCCCGGCGCTAGTACTTTGGAAAGATTACCTATCGAACGATATCACTAGCAGCCATGGTACAGGTATATGAAGGGCATTCAAATTTTGAACTACTGTCACTATGATTAATTAGAATTGAATAGAGCGCGGTCAGTTCGCTTCCGAAACCACCATTTAAAATCTCGAACGTTTTAATCTGAGACTGAAGAACTTCACAATGTTGTTTCATTTTAAAGTGATTGGAAGTGATTAGGACGATTAAAAACAAAATATTATCGAGGCATAGACAGAAGACTTTTATTTCTTTACTACGTTTGACATAGTTGTTTCTATGGAACCACGAAAAATAAATTAATGGACCATTATTTACTGTACTAATATTAAATAAACCTTTTGCATTTTTATACACCGTTGTTTTAAATTGAGCAGATAATCGGTTTATTCTTCTCAGCTATAATAATTGTTCTCGATTCGTTCTGGCGCGGTCTTATAATACCTTTTAAAATGTCTATAATAGATCCTTGTACGTATTTTCAGCTGGCCATTTTATTTGCAGTATTAGCCAGAGAGTGCCCAATATTTTTACATGATTGACATTTTTGTCACATTTGTTTATACGATTCGTTCTTGAGTTCAACCGCTCGACTGTGGAACGATTTGTCGGCTTCTGTGTTTCCTCCCTCCTACAACATGAGGAAAATAGAACCAAAATCTAGAACCATTCCTCTCCTTTAAAAGGCCCTCTACACATTTATATTTTTCGTAATACCTCCATCAACTCTAAAGTGCCCCTGAGGTGATATCTCACAAAAATGGCACTATACAAATTGTCCAGTAAATTAATTAATTATCCCCAAAGATGACATATGTCTTGAGGGATATTTTTCAACGTGGAGTTAGTGTAAAAATAGCTTCTTAATATACATTGGACTTTTAAAAAGTTAAAAAGAAGACATCAAAATTTAAATAAATTACCGAACATATTTCAAAATCAATGGACAAACAAATCCAAGTGGATGCTATATATACAGATTTCTCCAAAGCATTCGATAAAATCGACCACAGCCTATTATTGTCTAAACTTTTAGCTTTAGGAATACACGGTAATTTGTACCGATGGCTAGTTTCATACCTAAACGGACGCTTCCAGATAATAGCAGTAAACGGTTTCAATTCTGAGATTGTCAATGTACCTTCAGGTGTCCCTCAAGGATCTCACCTGGGACCGTTGCTTTTTACTATATTTATCAATGACGTTGTAAAATGCTTTAAGCATGCTAAAGTTTTACTTTTTGCTGATCACATGAAAATATTTCTTTCTATTAACTCTATTACTGAATGTTATAAACTGCAACAAGATCTTAATAGGCTTAATAATTATTGTACTGTCAACTATCTCCACATGAATACTGCCAAATGTTATGTAATAACCTTTACAAAAAATAAAAATAAAATTGAATCTAATTACCATATTACAAACAGTCAACCACTCAAAAAAGTCAATCAAATTCGAGACCTCGGTGTACTTATTGACGACAAACTTTCATTCAAGGCACATGTGGATAAGGTTGTCAAGAAATCATTGAGCATGTTAGGATTTTTATTCCGTATGGGAAAAGAATTCAAAAATATCCATACACTCAAAATTTTGTATTACTCCTACGTCCGTAGTCATCTTGAGTACGCTTCTGCCATATGGAATCCCTTTTATAACATTCACACAAAACGCATTGAAGCTGTTCAAAGAAAGTTTGTACATCACTTAAACTTCAGGAGACAATTACGTTATTACGATATGGAAAGCTTTATCAAGCACTACGGACTTAACACATAAAAAAGCAGGAGAGACACTGCAGACATGATTTACTTACACAAAGTCTTGAGTGATCATATTGACTGTCCAGCCCTTTTGTCATCAATCAATATTAGAGTCCCAAGTAAGAAAACTAGAGACAAATCATTGTTTCATATCGTAATTGCTTCAACGAGTCTCAGGCAAAATTCTTTCTTACTAAGAACTTGCAATCATTATAATAAAACTTATTTTGATGCTGATATCCTGTCGTGTACCTTAGGAGCTTTTAAAAAAATTGTTAACAGAGTATTGTAGTAATTAACCCTTTTCTAAATTTAATACATTACATTCATCATTTATTCATTATCACTCTTACATAATTTTTGTATTTAATATCAAATGTACGTGTGTATGTATGTATGCATGTATGTATGCGTATGTATGTATGCAACTATGTATATGTATGTGTGTACGTATGTATTTATATGTGTATATGCATGTGTATGTATATATATGTATGTATGTGTTTATACGTGTATATATATATTTTAACCTTCTTTATCTTTATTGCATGATGTGAACATTGGTTATTGGGTTGTAACATAATTCTTTTACTTATTTATTCTCTCTCTCTATAAACCTGTTAATGTTCCTAATAAAATAAAATAAAATAAAATCCCTGGACTAGGATCATCGTTCAAAACACTTATAAAGAATTTAAAAAAAAAACAGGACCCAAATCTCTAAAAATATTCGATGATCTGAGCATTGAATATATGAAAATCTTCACTGTTATGAATTTAGCGAACGTAATTATGCATACTTATGATTGTTACATTAAAATAAAGTTGGCTGGCTACTGGCTAGTTTAAAGTTAGCCAAATATGTCAGATTATTTAACTATCTTGAATCTCGACAACTAGTCAATCTGTGTGTGAATTTTTATATGTATTCAATATACTTACGTTCGAAACAAAGCAAACATTCAATTTAGTCAAACTATTTGCCTGCTCAAAACCCTCACTGATAACCTAAGCGCTCTGTGTAATAAAAGTAAATGACACCTGACAGCGAGTTTGTAGCAAAAAAGCTTCTAGAGCTGAATGGCCGAGTGACAACTCCCACGCCAAAAATCTGCGTCGTATGTTTGACTTCTAATTTCCCAATACCTAGCTGAGAAGTCAAATTTCATAGTCAACAGTTACGTGAACACTACTATGGCGAACTACTAACGACAACATCAAATTATTATCATGGCTGAGGAACCTACCAATAAGAATGTATTTTTTTCTAGACATTTGAACTTCTTTTGCAATCCTGTATATCAGAGTGGTAGATATTCTCAGTATGTCTTTGGTGAAAGACTACCATTCTGAATTTAAACGTTACTTAAAACGGCTTTAGCCGTGTTTAGCAACCAAATGTGAAATACTATCCGACGTGATTCCAACCAAATCATTCCACTAATTTTTCGAACCCTATTTCAGAATGCCAAGGTCCCCTGGCTCTGGAACGTTTAAAAAATCTGTCAAGTAACACAGAGCTTATAGACAACTTCCGTTTCAGCTTAGTACTCTCCTGAATCCAAAAAGTCATTGCTTCGATACCGACGTGCAAAAAACCATTATCCATATAAAATCGAACGGGTCCTTGAATTTGTTTAGCTAGTGTTTAGTGACCAGATCAAAATCTTTTGAAGTGTCTTGGTTTTTCACCCTTCACCCTTCCATCGGTAACCGGGCAACTTAGAAAAATAGCAATACAACACACTTTTGAAAAGTGATATAAAATCATGAAAAGGCATGAAAAAAAATACAGTGTGTGGCAAGCCTACGCACGACGGAAGTGAAACTTTTGGTATTCTTCTCTCTCTCTTTTCATTTCATATTATTATTATTCAGAATGCTGTACATTATAGTTTTTAAAAGCATAAATTTATTTATAGGCGTGTTGTTAACAAATGAACGTTTAACTAGATTCCTAATATTGACATATTTATAAGTAGCATGTGATAAAAAAAATTTAAAAGTTATAAAAATGTGGGATTCGAACCCGGGTCCTGCATAACGAGTGTCGAACGCTCTGCCTCTAGACCGCGAGGAGAGGTATCTCGCGCGACGAGAACCGCGTATACAACGTGTACTCCTATCACATAACGTCTCGTTAATGCTTTATATAGGGTCGAATCGAAGATATATCGGCAGTGTGAAGTCATATCTGTCGTTTTTCAAAATATTTCCTAAACTAGGTATATAATATTAGCTAGGCTCCTATAACGAAATGATCACGGTTTTTCGTGACGGTCATGAGTCGGTTTTACTCCAGTCCTCGAAAATGCATAACGCGCGTAAAGAAGTTTCACTTCAAAAACTAGGTTAAATAAACTTTTCCAACATAGTTTTTTTTCATGCCTATAAACCTAAAATAACCATGTTTTCAAAAGAGTGTTGAATTAGAACTGTCCCATGTCCTATGTTACCTTGGAACCATTTAAACATTCCCAAAAGGGAATGCCAAATCCGTTGGCTTCATACCCCCTGAACTCCCAAGTGGTTATAACACAATTTAAAGAATCTTTGTCTTTCCACATCCTCACAACTAATTTTCAGTACCAATTTCAGTTCCATCTCTTGCTAAAACCCCATGCGGGAGTCTTTCATAACTTGTTTCTTACTATTCATGCGTGTGTTGTCGAAAATCCAGAACAGGATTTAAATAAAACCCCAGGAAGAGATAAAAGGAAACTTAAGTTTATAACTTTTATAACATTATTTATTCAACTGAATTTATAATGCCTATTACCTTTTCTTTGAAGATATTTTTTTATTTTGTGCTGTAGGCGTCTAGAATACCCCCATTTTACCTTGCACCCAGAAGACCGTGAGACGTCGATAAAGGTTTTCGCCAATACTGTCCAGGGGGAAAATGAATTTTCTATTTAAAAAATCATTTTTATTTTTTTATGGTAATCATGTTTAATCAGTTTTAAATTTTAAAATGTTTTTTTCATTTATAACCACCAAATTCCAGGTCTAGTAGGACTATGACCTACTAAATATTGAGGATATGCTGGGATTGTTACGATGGGAAGCAAATTGAGGGAAGGGTCAGAGAAAGAAAAAAAGGTGATGCTTTTATACTTAGATGTTTAAAAATAATGGGTTTTTCTGAATTTGCCAATCATCTTATCGATAAAGATCATACGTTCAGTAAAAATACTGGTGCTAAGATTGTACACAGAAATGGTCATGGCATGACTTGATAATTTGGAAGCACTCGAAATAAAGAAATCTGTTAAAACAAAAACCCAAATACTTGATAATCAATTAAATGTGTCCAATAGCCCGATATTATTAATATTTCTTATAAACTCGTAAATCCCTTAATCACCTGTTCAAGTAAAGTTTTGTCCATGCAGACATAACTTGGTAACTTATTAGATATCACCTCTCTTTTTCTCTCTATCAATAATATGTAAGATGTTAATTTCACTCTCTCACTGTTCCTTTATAATATGTTTTGTCTCTTTCTGTATGTATATAAACTCACACGTTGTAAATTTTTGATCAGTTTAATTTTATACCCTGAAGATGCTTGTGTTAAGCGAAACCGGTCGGTATTAAAAAAAATCGTCGTTACACACCAAGTTATTGTTTTATTTCAGTTAATGTGTCAAACCACAAAGTGACTGCTTTGTACCAAAATATAAAGTAAAATATTTCAGGAGAATGTCAAGTTATAACATGCATAAAAGTTTACTTACATGAAAGATAAAATTAAAAGATAACGGTCACAACTAGGAATTGAACCCAGGATTTCTTTTATTACCGAGACAGGCCTAGTTTGATTAATCTTTATAACGAATTGGTGTACATTATGAATACAAAAAAAATGGTTTAGATAAATTGAAGGCTTTCCTATCGTTTCGTTTGAGTAGAATAAAAAAAAAAATATAAATGTAAGAAATTTTTTTTTTCAATAGAAATATATGAACGCGTAAACGAAACATTTTTAAAAAAACAGTATTATAGCTAAGATTATCTGTGACCGTTTCACTTGATTAACTTTTTTGCTTTCTTACAAAATTATTTACAAAATAAATAAAAACCAGTTTTATTCTCGAAATCCAACTTTTCTAGACTCCGTTTGTCAAGCGATTTTAATGCCACCTACAATATAAGGTATACCAAGAATTTACACATTTTTGGCTTGTAGCTTCCTCTTAAAACTCCATAATTGGTACCTATTTATTAAATGTCGATATCATATTTCAAATTCAGAATTAACAATTAACCTTAAAAATCAGTTAAAAGGAAAAAGTGGTTCCTGTTTATTTAAATGTTCTCCCAAGATAAATAAATTCTTTAACAATGGGTTTAAAGTCAACGATAGAAGAGGTTTTTTTTTCAAAAAATCTGGCTCCACATGTGCATGAAAGTTAATGTAAAAAAATGGTTTCTGGTAAGAAAATATTCTAAGTATTGCCATGTACAGAGACTTAAATTGATAATCAGCACTTTCTGGAGTAATCAGATTCTATCCAACCATTCTATTTTCTATTTACTATCACTTTTTCATTGCTTCAACATTAAAGTAATACCATCCTGGCCCATTCTTTTACAACTGGTTTCGGGCTGTGTTACTCTTTCGAAGTGTTCACATAATAAAACGATAAAACTAATCACCAGTACTATTTCTTGTGCGACGTGTTACTGTGAATCTGGAAGTCTTGTTCACAACGGTTTAATTTGTGATTTTAGTTGATTGAAGACATCAAGTTAATCGAGGACGCCTATTATGTTTTGAACTTCCATGCACACGTGAAACGGAGGCCATTGAAATACATAAAAATCCCGTAAACATTAATAGAGACGATGGAGCTAAGCTCAATATTTCTTGGTATCCGGTAATTGACGGCTACACCAGAGCTAAACGAAGAAAACCACTTTAAATAAATAAAAAAATAAATAAAATAATTCGTTAATGTTAGCTCAGAGGGTTGGAGCTGGCAACACGGTATCACAACCTCATACATAAGCTCACATTTTTACACAACCTCAAATAACACATCTGCCCTGATGATGGACACTGCAATGCTGTCCGAAACGTTGGCTAAAGAAGGAGTTAGCGCAACACGGCATAGCACCCCAAAAACAAATAACAAAAATACTTTTGGCCGTGAAAATCTCAAATCATATTTTTCTAAGGTTGATTTTAAGCCTAATGTTAGATTTTTTTTAAATTATCCTGAGAGAACGTTTAAACATATGTTCCAGTATATACGCTTCATCTCTATTCACTACGCTTTCTCGCTTACTCGCCCTTTTTAATGTAATTAATTTTTACTTAATTTTTCGGGGAATTATTATGCTCAGAAATTCTAAAGCAACTCCTCCCCAACCCCCAACTTCAAATCCCCATGGATTCGAATAATTATTGTGGCGAATGATATATTGGTGTATAACCGTTCTATGGAGAACATGAAAAAATAAATAAATAAATACTGAGTGAGCAATATCCCATACAAATCCATTCTAAAATCTAGGGAAATTTTGGGCATATCATTACTATTAAGTAGGTACAATTGCGAAATACTAGGGAACAGGTAATTGGAATAAGTATTTATTCTCAGGTAGTACGAATCACCTCTACCTCTACCTCTACCTCTACCTCTACCTGCCACTAACTGGTGGGCAGCCACATCAGCCGCCGAGACTCGGACAAACCTCACCTGTGACCTATGGCAGAGGTGTCGCTTATCCAATAAATGATTTCCATACCCGCCTCCCATAATTAAAACAATAAACCTACTGCTGTTTGTTCAAATTTCATACTATAAACCCCCATAGACTATTCAATTTGGTTGGTTCAATCTTGTTTGTCATCCGATGAGTGTTTTGTACAGACGACAGATGTTGGTGATGGTTGGTTTAATTTCGTCAGTTGCTCCTTCTATATCTCATACTTCATCAAAAATGTTTGCGCTAGCTCTAGTAGCATCTTTAACTATTGGCATGAAAAGAAAAAGACAAACATGGGCAAAAATGGCTATTGCAATAAATAATGGCTCTTCAAATAAAAATGAACCATATTATGCTACTTAAATAATATAAATTTAGTTTTTTACGGTTACGATCATTTTCAATACATTTGAACTGCTACAAAAGGAACACGAGAGATTAGTCCCTGGTATCTCTATCAAATTAAATCTCGTTTGTTGTATCGCATAAGCAAGTTGAATCCTCATATAATGTTTAAACAATCCCTTCAAAACTTTACGATCATTAGTCACGCCTGTCTTTTTTTGTTAAATGTACGCTCACAAACAACTGCGCACCATGTGTCCCTAGGAAAACTGAGTAAAGTTGGTTCCAACGCTCAACCACGCTCCAGACGATTCAACTCGGTTGGTGGTTGGGTGGTTGAATGCTCTGGTGATACAACCATTCAACTTGATAGCAACGCCAACTTGTCGCATACAACTCATACCCACACGGCTCACGACCACTTTACGATCAACTCACCAGATTGATAAAACCGCTCAATGAAATTGAATGGTCTGTAGCGCCCATTATAGTGAAGTTATTTGAACTTGATTGAAATAAGCAAGGAATTTGCAATACCTCAGTTCTGAAAAGGAATTCGTCAAGGTTCGTTAAGTTTTTATTTGTAGTCGTTCGAAAACACAGCTCATGTCAGTGTTCGTTAAATGTTTCAGAGGCTTAGATTAATCTCTTGTTTGCGGGACTAAGCCCATCTCTGCAAACCATTAAAAGGCAAAGGTGTTTGTATGTTACAAAAAACCAACACGATGAATTATTTCTCATAAGAATGTTGGCGGGCGTTAAAAAGTTGTGGAAGTTAGCCGGAATTAATTACAGCAAGCCAAGCCGTCTTATTCCACATAAACAAAGGCTTGAATTACAAAAGGGCTCTAAAAACATGCTTCCGTCACAAGGGACTTAAATATTTATCTTACCAAAAAGGTTCACAACTCCTATTAATTATGAAATGAATGTAAACTTCGGGCGGCAAAAATAGTAGGAAAAAAATATTCGCGAGAATAAAATAAGTGTAAGAACATGTAGTAAGAAGTTGGGTCATATTCGGAATAACGAAACAGTTTTATCTCGTGAAAGTTTAGTTTTTGTGGACCCAGTGGAACATTGTGCTATATTATGTTAGGAAAATTAAACGAATATTGGGTGGCTCAGAAAAAAACATGCTATATGAATATATTTATGAACGCTGGGTAATTCCAAATGTACAAATTCGCCACTAAAAAAAATTGTAATATTTAATGCCTCATGTAAACCTGTCACTGTGATTATATTCATTTTTAATTTTTAGTATCTGCATTAGGTATACAGTGATGTTTAATAGTTTATTATTGCAGATATCGTACGTCTTTACTTGAAGACGGAAGGGAAAAACGTATGGTGTGTTTTTGTTGTTGCATTTAGTAGGATTTTACCGTTTTTGCCATTGGGAGAAGAACCTTTTCATTTATCTTAACCACTGAACCTTGTTTGGCTACATTTTGGCCAAATAGCAATCGCCCGGACCTCGCGTTGTCCAAAATATGGGCAATTTGAAGAGATACTTTACAACATTTATAATAATTATTTCTAAACTCCAGCGAGTTAAAATCTTAGATTAATCATAAAGTTAACTTGGTATTTTTACACATTAACAAAATATGTCTCGCACCTCTTCCGACTTATTTGTTATTAATATTCAATGAACCGTAATTATTGAAATATTTTTTTTATAATGCATTTAAGAATTTAAATTTATGGCGGTGCTTATAAACTAGGCCATAGACCACAGAAGTCATAATATTTAATATTGCTCCAAGAAGGTACCACAAACGGCAATTTTAAAGTAAATAATAAGCAGAATTTATTCTTTTTTCTACGATTACTTTAGTCTTGGGCGTAAATGGGTTAAAGTAAATAATAAGCAGAATTCATTCTTTACAAATTAAACTATTTTTTTCATGAATTGTATCAATATACGATAAACGATAAAATGTAGCTACATTCAATGGCTCTTTAGCAATATAAGCACTGTATATGTCTCCAGATTAAAATTCGAAGATATAATTGTTTGAAAGAGGGCGGTAAATTTCCAAACCAAAAATTAATAATTATAATTACAAACACTCAATATTCTTCATCTTGATGCTCACCACTCTTCTAGACACAAGCGCCAACTTCTATAGAAGAGGAACATTAAAAAGTCAAAATCAGTGAAAACTAATTGTATGAATTATTTTAGTTAACATTATTGATTATACTCTGTAAATTGATTGATTTTTTTTTTTATTGGGTACAATATTTTTACAATTCAAGTTTTTCAGTAATGTAGGCCTCACGGTAGGCTTGCCCGTGCTGAGGCCTTCATTTTATAATATAAAAAAACTACATAATACATTTAATGAGAAAAATTATACATTTAAAATTAAAAATACATAATAATATATTTAAAATTTAAAAAAAATAGTACATTGAAAATAATTTTGTGTGTTTGTGAGTGATGTGTGTTTATATTGGTTTTGTGTGTTACGTGTAGGTTTTATTTTTATTTTATGCTATGAAATTTTTGTAATATTGTCTTTTTTGTTCTTTAATCCATTTTGTAATTTTGTGTGTGAATTTATTTTTATTTTCCTCAATTTTAATTTCAAGTTTTAAACTGTTGAAAGCATTTATTGCATGGTATTGGTAGTGTCTTTATCGAAAGCTTGAATTTACTGTCGAAGTTTTTATGTTTTCTTTGTACGCTTGTCTAACTGGTCTGTTAGTGTTATTTTGTGTATGTTGAAATTTATGTTTTTTGTCAAAAATGTAGTTTAGTAGTGTTTTAACGTATGATTGGCGTATATACAAAGGCGATAAACATGACGTTAAAAACTATAGACCTATCTCTCAACTTCCTATCTTAAGTAAAACTCTTGAAAAAATCGTTTACGACCAACTTTATCCGACTATCGCTACAGCAATTACACACAACCAACACGGATTCATGAAAAACCGGTCTACTACATCTAACCTGGTCCTATTTGTCAACTATCTGCACAGCAATATGGACGAAAGGGTACAGGTCGATGCTATGTACACCGATTTTTCAAAGGCCTTCGACCGCGTTATTCACTCAATTCTTTTAAATAAACTAACTCGTCTTGGAATACACGGTGACTTATTTAGATGGATTAAGTCATACATTAGTAATCGTAGTCAAGTTATCTCAATAAATGGTGTCTTATCCAAAATAATCAACGCAACTTCGGGCGTTCCTCAGGGTTCTCACCTTGGTCCGCTTTTCTTTAATATATACTTAAACGACATAGGCTCATGTTTCCAACACTCAAAATTTTTAATGTTTGCAGATGATATGAAAATTTATAAAACGGTCATCTCTCTATCGGACTGTAGAGAGCTACAAAGTGACTTAGATAGGCTCTGCAACTATTGCACAGCTAATTATTTGGACCTTAATGTTTCAAAATGCCACACCATGTCCTTCACCAGAAACAAGCATATAATTAACTTTCTCTATTCACTCCACGATGAACCCGTGATCTCAAAAAGCGAATGTAAGGACCTTGGAGTCTACGTAGACAGTAAACTTATATTTAATACGCACATTTCTTCAATCACTGCTAGATCTTACAAAATGTTAGGTTTCATACTGCGTCTGAGTAAATTATTTAAAAATCCACGTACGCTAGTAATGCTTTATTCCTCACTAGTCAGAAGTACACTGGAATATGCATCGCCTGTCTGGAATCCCAAATACACTTAATATGTCAATAATATAGAGCGCATACAAAATAAATTTATTAAGTACCTAGGTTATAAATACAACAATAATTATATCTGCACTCTCCAATCCCTGAAATCCAGGCGAACGGTAGCTGACATGACATTTCTCCATAGAATAATACACAACGAAATAGACTGCTCAGAACTTCTATCCCAAATAAATTTTAACACCCCATCTAAAAGAACTCGACACACCAACCTTTTTTACACAACTAGTAATAATATAAACGCTGCAGCCAATTTCCCTATTTCTCGCATCCTTCAAACATTCAACTCAATTCAAACAAGCACAAGTACCGATATATTTTTTGATTCTCTCCCTCTATTTAAGAAAAACTTTTTTAGCACACTAAATTCTCCAACATAACACATACAACCACACACAGACACACATGCACACGTACACACACACAAACACTCACACCCACCTCTCTCCTTCCCCAGCACACTAATTAACTTAACTTAAAATTGTAACTTAACGGTAAAATGTATAATATACCTCCTATGAATATATGTCAGCGACATGTCATTGGTACCAATTATTGTACTAACTTTTATAACTTTGTAACTATTGTCATCTATGTAATTATGTACTGTTTGTTTCTGCAATAAACAAAAATAAATAAATAAAAAAAATATCTACTACGTCACAGCTCTTGAATATTTGGTCTGTATCAGTAAGTCTATGTTTTTTTAGTATTACCTTTAAGATCGTTTTCTGTGCGGTTTCTATGTAATTGATAGCTGAGTTTGTTGCTCCTCCCCAAGCAATAATTCCATATTCTATTATTGATTGGCAAAGTGCAAAATATATTGTTTTCAATTGTTTTATTTTATATATGTTTCTTATGTTTAGGAAAATGTGTATTGTTTTCAGAAGTTTATTTGTGATTTGTTTGATGTGAGGTATCCATCTAAGGTTATGGTCAATTACGATTCCTAGATACTTTATTTGTTCTGTTTTTTCTAGAGGAGGGCAATCGCAGATGTTGGTGTTTAAACATTCGTGTATTTTTATGGTGTTTGTGTTGTTTTTTGGCTGTCCCGTGCTATTTATACTGTATGTTGTGAATTTTGTCTTTGAGATGTTAAGTGTAAGTATGTTTGAGTCTAGCCATGTTTTCACTTGCGAGATTCCCAAATTCGCTATGTTATACACATTATTCCAATCCTTAGATTTGAAGAGTAAAACTGTGTCATGAGCACAGCTAACTATTTCACCGTCTATTTTCATGCTGCAAAGTTCATTTATGTAAATAATAAAAAGAACGGGCCCTAGTATGCTTCCTTGTGGAACTCCATATGTAATCGGCAGTGGTTTACTAGTATGGTTGTTAATTTTGACTTGTTGTGTTCTGTTACTCATATAACTTTTAATAGTTGAAGTTCCTTACCTTTTTTCCTTCATTTTAATTAATAAATAAAAATATCAGAACGCTCCAGTGGATAAGATCTGTACAGATTATTTCTAGAATATGCCAATAGATCAATTTTTTATCAACTTCAATCTGTTATCTTAACATTTGCTTGTGCAGTCTTCCATGCCCAACAGAAGAATAAAGGAAGTTACAAAATTAGAAATCCCAGAGGATGCGGTACAAAATTTTAATGCGATAATTCTTACTCCCGTACAAAAAAGACCTTATGTCAGTTCTCCCTATCCTTTAACACTTGCACAGAGAAAAATACTATAAACTAATATATTACCAATTTATCAAGAATTTCTTCAAATTATTGGAAATTTGCTTAAAAACGGGATTTTGGGCTGTTTACTTGTACATCGGAACACGTGTTCATGTACCTGCATATGACTTGATAATATATAATGACGAAATGCGAAAATATTTGAATTTTTATGAACACGTGTTCCGATATGGTGATATATTCGTTCTGATACTCTTTTAGTAAAGAGTATCAGAAATTCATTTAATTTATTTGTTGAGGGCGCACCTGTTTTTAACCGAATAACGAATAATTTGAAGAGATTCTAAATAAATTAGCAATAGTTACTCATTTTTCTCCGTGTCTGAACTGTTTTTGGTTTTTTCTTCAGGAATGCCTTAAAAACAAGTTGACTTTATTTTTCACCAACAAGCTTTACAAGCTTGATATCCGGATACTAAATAATCGTATGTTCATAAAATTAATAAAAGGATACCAAAATGTCATCTATATGCTTTAATCCAAATAAACTCTGGAATCACTGATTAATTTTTTTTCTGTATTTTCATATTCCTGATGCTGACTGAATTTGGTTGTTGCAAATATTTTTTTTCGTCATAAATAAATAATACATTATTAAAGTAATGCTAGAACGATATCCAAATGTAAAGTGGAAATACAAGCTTAATTTTTTTTATGGCGTAGATGGTGGTGCTTTAAATTGTCGCACAATTGTCTGAAGAGCTGTGAAAGAAAAATTACGAATCTCAACTCGTGCAAATAATTTTTTTTTTATATGAGTATACCAATTGTGGATGATATTAACATAACAATTTTTTTCCTAGTGCAGTCATTTCCAGACAAATTTTCACTAAAACAACCCAAACAAACAAACATGAAACCACTGTAGTAATTTATTTTTAGGGTGACCATTACACATTTGCCATGATGATGGACACTGTAATGCTGTCCGAAACGTTGACTAAAGAAGGAGGTTGCGCAACACAGCATATTACCCTAAAAATAAATCACCATGATACATTCGGCCGTGAAAATCGCAAAACATATAAAACATGAAGCGAGATTTTCACAAAACTTCAGAGCACTTAAACACAAAATAATATTACCAGAGTAAAACGTACTCCCTATCACTCTATCAATCAAAACGTTTGCTTGATTTTTTTGCCGTGTTCATATTAATAATCGGGTCCTTTTCTCATCTCCTTTACTTACCACACTCTTTAAACTCATAACGTACCTCAATAACTGGGGATGTTAAAATCCCATTGAATCGAAGCAGTTAAAAAATTCAAAAATTAGGTATCATTGTGCGGTATTAAATTAACATTGAAACATATGATTACAAACGGAGCTCGTGTTTTTATTTGTTTTTTCATATGTAATAACGAAGATGTTTTAAACTTGCATCACGTACATACTTATCAATATTCCCTTTTTCATATCACGCAGTTGCATCGCTTTTGCAGTTTTATTTGATAAAATAAACGTTATTTGGTCTGCTCACAAATTCAATTGTCCAAGTTTAAAATAGTAGCAAAATCCCGTGAAATGGATTTCAGCTATATTTGAGATCGTTGAGTAACTAATCTAGACTTGTGACCTTTCAAACATGTATTCAGAAAGCATTCTGTCTGACCCCTTGAATAATTGTCGAGCTGAATAGAATAATAATATACATTATATTTCCGAACTCACTACTTTATTTGAACTTAATTCTAACGAGTTTCATTCAGAACCTCGCCTTCTTCAAGGGAGCAGAGAAGTGACTAATTTTCGGAATAATTATAATCAACCAAAGGTTTACCAACGAAACGGCCTTGGTAGAACGTGATCCATAATTGACTGAGCTTGGCAAAGTTCTATTTTGAAACGACCACTTAGGGTTTCGTATGTCTATACATTTTTTGTGTGTTCTGTGTCCTGTCAAGATGGTAGCCGTGTTTAATAGAACCTTTTTATTCCGCCGGATCGCATGAGCGTTGCGAGCTGTCAAGTCGGAGTAATCAATATTACGAAAAGTTTACTATTCACAGAACTACTAATATGAACGAATTAGTCGTTTTATAAAGGTAATGGAGGTAAGAGGGAAGACGTTTATCAATGGGATAGTTCGATGCTTTGTAAGGAACCCGCTCGCACCGAACGGATATAAAATGTGTGCCTTAAAGATGTTTAGACTAAGGAATTTCAATACTTTGTTCGTGTGAAATCACTAAGAATGACTTTAAATTAAAACATGATTTTAGATTTTTTGGATGAGATAAAATATCATACAAAAAACTAAATGGCGAAACACTTTTTTTTATTCTTCAAAAATTGTGATCTCTATCATTTCGTTAACTATTTTAAACACATAATTGTCCGCCAAACATTTTTTTAAGTGAATAGCGCACAATCGTCCCAACTGCTCCCTGCTAACGCGAGCCAATGAGACTATGGCATACCCAATTAGGATATTCAGTTTCAATTTACAGGTAATATATATATTCATTTTTTATTAGAAGTAAATTATTTAACATTACAAATGATAACAATATGCAGACTTATATTCTTTTTCGTTATTATTCTACTATTCCATAAGTTGAGCTCCAGGAGCTCGTATTTATGGAAGGACTTTTTACCTTTAAAGTAAAATAATATTCTAATGATTTTTTTAAGCAATAATTATATACTTTTGAAATAAATAAAAACATTATATTAACATAGGTACAAAAATTAGAAAATTACTTTTTTTATAGACAGTTAAAATAATACATCTTTTTACAGATTAAGTAAGCGTAAGAAAATTAAAGGTACAATATATCATTATACATTTTTAGGGACTTAATTAACTTTTTGAGTTGTTCAGAATTCAAAGTTTCGGTTACACTAATTTTATTTTTGGGCAGCAAATATATTGTGATTTTTTCGATAATTATTGCAGTGTCGTCAGCAAAAGATATAAGTTTACCATTAAGTGATAATTTAAACATATAGTTAATGTAATTTATAAATAAAATTGCTCCGATAATAGTCCCTCGAGGAATTCCAAATTCTAAAGTTTCATCCACACTTAGTGAGTTATTTAATTTTACTTTTCGGCTTCTTTGAGTAAGAAAGCTTTGTATCCAATACCTAACCTCACCAATAATACCGATATAATTTAAATTATTAATTATTTTTGTATGTGAGATAATATCAACCTACGTAAATCAATGAAAATGCCAAGGCATTTGTTTTTTTTTAATCTAATGGACTATATAGAGTTGAAGTTATTTCTGCAATGGCATCATGAGTGCCTAGTTTTTCTCTTAATCAAAATTGGCTAGGACTAATTATTTTATTATTTTCAATATAGAACTAGAGTTGCTTTTTTACGATCTTTTCGAAATTTTTTGCAATGGTCGATAATTTGATATTTCTTTCACCCGTTTCAGATTTAAAAACGGGTGTTTCAATAGATTTTTTTTATAAACGGAGGGGAATTTTCCACTATTCAAACTAATATTCATACTGTGTGTAATTGGAATGCTTAATAATTCGTTGTAACTTTTCAATATTTCTACTGTGACTCCATCAAACCCTGGTGCAGATCCACATTTTAATTCACTTCACAATATTTTTTATATCATCAACGGAAAACAGACAGATTATTTTGTTAAGACAGTCCTATCGAAATTATCTGTTTTATAATTTTCATCGATCCGTGTAGCTAAATTTTGACCGACGTTAGCGAAATATTTATTAAAGGAAATATTCTTCTTTGTTTTTAGTAAAAGGGTTAATTTATTCCTAAATTTCTTATAATATGTTTATATTTTTTATATAAGGGAAATTTCTTTGTCAAGCGATATAACTCTTTTTTTTCTTATAGACACGACTAAGCCATGTGAGATCCATGGTTTTTTTTTCTAATTTTGCTTTAATATTTATAGTTTTAACATCAGTTTATGCTGTTATTTAATTGCATAGAATATTATCAAAAATACTTGCTCATGTTTCAGCTCATGTTGATTCCAATACAGGACGCCACGTTTCTGTACTTATTTTATTCTTAATTTATGATGGTTTGTTAATTAACTTAATTTATTATGATTAGTCACTTTTTTGTAAAAGTATTGCATTCTGATTTAATGTGATTATTAATATTAAGTTGTTGTATATAAATGCAAGTGTGATAGTCAGTTATATTATCTTATGTAATTTGTCGGTATCTTTAGTGTTACTCCATATAATTAACAAAAAATTTAAGGGAACCTAATTTCTCAATAAATCAAGCGAGAAATGCCGTATTTTAAAAAAAAAATTTTTTTATTATTATTATTTTTTTTATTGAAACATTATTTTACAGTATTTCATATCTTAATTCAGTAATGTTGGCCTCACTGGGTTATTTACCCGTGCTGAGGCCCCCATTTTAAAATATACGAATTTATACATTTAAACAAAAAACAACATTAAAATAAAGATAAATTTAAACTAAAAATAAAGATTAGAAATTAAAATTTTATTTTCACATAATTTATTATTTATTTATTTATTTACCCTGCATGTTGACCAAATACCACCTAATTATAAAAATATAATTGTTAAAAATAAATAGCATTTTTTATTCTAAGAAATAAAATAAAACACCTTATTTATGGCACACCCCTGAGAGGATAGTGGGTAATTGCGGTTGTACATTTTAAATATCACTTAGTTCTATAACGGTGTTACTATTATACCTACCTATTATGTGCTCCCGTCGTGAGAATTTGACTTATAATCCAATCAATTATACTATTCCAACACATTAAATTTACAAAAATTGAATTACGTAGTTATTTGGCTGGTGAATTACGCCGCGAAATTTGTTTCGAGTTTTTATTCTCGACAGACTCGAAATTACGTTAAGCATTGCTTCGGAGAGCGCTTTCGAGCAAACTTATCTAATTACACTGAACTGAACCAGTTAAACAAAGAGTAGTCGACGGGCAACACAAATAATGAGACTCCGGCAAGCATAAATCACTTAACATAACTACATCATAATATTATTATGATCAGCTCGAAGTTCTCGGGGTTTTGTTACATCAAATATACACTGTATATATAAGAAAAGAACGCGAGTTTTCATTTAAACCGCCATAAATGACTGTTCGTATTTATGAAAGATTTACTCAGACTAAGAATGTTTGAGGTATCTTTCACTGTTTTCCACAAGTTGTAATTGGATCATGCACGCTTATAATATGGTTCATTTAAAAAATTGAGACTTTGGTATCCCAAATTTGAGTACCTACTGTGGGTTGCCATATTAATAAGGACACCTGTGGAAAATGTGTTTTCCACACTTTGTGTTTATAAAACAAAGATGTTTATGATTTTAGGTGCGGTTATTATTATTTATTAAATTATTTATTGAAAAAATATTATTTATTAACAAGGAAATTGAATTTGGATAATTTAAACACCATATTTGTCTTTAATCTGCAATTATTTTTTATTATTTTTAAACATTCATGCACGGAAAGTTAATATTTCTTAATATCGCTTTTAGCCGCAATACCAGCTTGTACACGCCGTGGTATAATCTCAATGAACAATTTTGCATTAATCTTTAGTTCAGGAGAATGATGCCACACCCAGGTGAGGGTTTCGATGAGCTTCTGCTTCGTTGTGATCTTGTCATTGGGAATCTCCCTCTTGGTGAGCTCCTACAGGTTTTCAATAGGTTTCATGAAAGGGGAATTCCCCGGTAAAACCTACACATTTTTTCAGCCAGGAATGCAGTTACAATCCTGGCTTTATGGCAGGGTGCGGAGTTGAGCATAAAGACGTATTCCTGGCCACCAGGGAACCATTCTCCGTCTTGAGGAGTAATCAATTTTTCAGTACTTGTCTGTACTGATCCTGCCTCATAATCCCTTGCACGATGTGGAGGCGCCCCATCCATTTGGAAGAGATGACTGACCACACCATGATACTGGCAGGGCGTTTGATAGTCTCCACAAGGCAGTCCGGATGGAATTTCTCTCCTGGGCGTCGTCGGACGAACGATGATTTTTCCACCAAAATTTGGAATATGGACTCGTCAGAGAAGCACGCCTAAAAAAAAGGCCATAGTCAAACGAATGGAATTTTTTGAAGCTTGAAAAGCACTAAAATTTTAATTACCATATACCAGTTCTCTGTAGTCATGTTTTAGTGCGCGTTGACCCATTCCGGTAGTTTGTCCTCATATCTACCGTGCGGCGAGGTATTTTAGCTGGCCGATGAACAATGAGGTTCTTCTCAGCCAATCTGCTCTGGACTGTCCTTTGGGAGACGTCGATACCTTCTTTGTTGATCATCAAAGTCAGACGAGCCACACTCTTTTTGTGGTTTTGGAGACAGACGTCTCTGATTTTGCGGTCAGTACGAGGTGTAGTGATTCGTTTTCTGCCACATTTTTCATTGTGATCCAATCCAAGGAGCAGGTTTTGATTGATCTTCTAATTTATCCTGTTAACCACAAACTTTAAAATACCTGTAATGGTTGCTATTTCCCTTTGGGAATGTTGAGTGTTTAACAATAGTGTCTTAACTTTCGGACATTTTCTTGAGAAAGTGTCTGAAGACCTAGTCATACTGAAAAAACAGAACATTGGACTCAATATGGAAAAACTAATCACTGAAATAAGATATGAAAAAAAAAATTACAAAATTAATAGATAATTAATAATTCCTTACATTGTTGTACAGCTTAGCTGTTAAAACTCCTAATATATTTACCAGAAATTCAATCACGCATTTTCACAAAAATGCTGGCCACATGGAAAAAACCTTAAATTTTCGAGGGATGTGGCACTTTGTGAGTGTTGCCACTTCTTAAAAGTGTCAGTGGTGATACCAGCAACAAAAATAACGAAGGAATGGCCATCATATACAAGTTATTTAGAAGTAGAGACAACGTAAACATAAAAATCAGGAAATATTGGAACTGTCCCTATTAATATGGCAACCCGCTGTAAGTTGGGAGGCTGAAGAGAGTGTGGAGGAGGAGAAGAAGGTTGGAAATACCCAGTTATTCAGATATGGTCTCTAAATACGGCTTCAGCTATTTTGAGCAACGTTACAACGGTGATCTTTCAAAAGAGCAATGCAACTGGGTGTAATATGATTCCTTCAGCTTTGTGATATTTTGCACCTTATGATAGTTTGCATGTTCCGATTTTTTCTGTTATGTTCATTAGAAACGATTTTGGGTGTGTTAAAATTTTTTAGGTATGAAAAATTTAATCTCAGTTTAGAGGCTTTACGATTGTATTACTTTTTTTGCAAATAATTATAATGGGAAAAATATTGTATTCTTATAATAATTATAAACATCGTGGGATTCTATTTGCAAATTTTTAACCCTTGTAAAATTCACAAATATTTTTTTTTGATAGACTATATATTCCATTGTACTTAGCTTTTGCATCAGAAACGAAAGTACGTGAGTTTTTGTAAGTTCATAAAATATTTTATGATCAGGGTATTAGAGAATTTGAACAATTCATCAATTATATCAATACCCAAGTTATGTGAAAGTCCTATTCTAGTTCCGTTATTATCCAAGTGCTGTAAAACAACCGGTTCTTGATGAAATTAATAAAACTTTCACAGAAATTGAATTTTGAATTTTGAATTTGATAAATTGTTCTAATTTTGTGAAACAATTCATCCTTAGAGTATTTCTCTTTTTTGTCGAAAGTAAACATAAAATTGTACGTGTTTATTTATTTATTTATTCATTTGACAATTTTTATAGCGCCGCTTTTGTGAGATCTGAGATTTGAGTCCTCAGGGGCGCTTTACAGTTGATGCAGGTATTATAAAAAAAATAAATATTGCAAAAATAAAGTGAAATTAAGTTAAATAAAATGAAGTACAGGAACAGGTGATGAAATACAGGATCAGGTAACACGAAGATAGAAAATGGAGACTCTGCAGCAAGAATCCTAGGTGGTGTAGAAACTGGACCAGCTGCTGCAGCGAGAGAGTCCACCGCGTTCACCAACAGTGCCAGTACGAGGTTCGTCTGCTGCTAATTAAACGCTGACACAGTATTATCACATAGATAACAGAGCTCGGCAGCACCGCTGTGACGTTCGGCAAGCCCATCATTCATTTCCATGCAATCTTGTTCCTGGTGATTGTGTTAGTGGTGCATTGTGCAATAAAAAGCGACGGTCGGAATAATAAATTACATATAATACCGTCTTGTTTCATTTGTTTGAGATTTGTGCAATTCCGTCCCGGGTAATACCGAATTTACATATTATGTTCTAATGTAAACATTGCATTCGATTTTTTCAAGTTTCTGGAACTTGTTAATTGAGTAGCAATGAAAATATCTCGACAAAATGCGTTATTTCACTGCACTGCCATAAATTCAAACTGCAGCGCACACTCTCTGTAACTCGATTACCTGTTGAAGTAAAACCAAACAAATATTTTATTGTAAACGATATTTTTATTTGTGTAAGTGTAAGTGTAAATCGGTAAGTGTAATTAAAACGGATAAACTAAATGCATAACAATATTATTAAAACATGTAGTAGTAACATAAAATAAAATAGAAACAAAAACATTAATGTGAGAAAAATCACTAAAACGCTAGTATAATTTGTAGGATTCGGCTGTTGTGTATTACGCTTGATACTATAAATGGAGTCAGTCAATATATCAATGGTACCCTCAAACCAGTCTTTTAACTTAATGATTAATGAGTGTGTCTGATAGTTGATTGTGTGCGTGTTTCAGAAAATGTTACATTTTACAACTGTTTATGCCCAAAATACCATTGAGTATCAACTGAATGATTGGAGAATGTTAAATAATATTTGATATATAATATATTATCATGAAACTAAATAGACCTATAACTATGATCTTATACACATTCGTGAGAATATTGAGATAATTAATAATTAATAATTAATTAACTAATGACTAAATGATTTATAAAAAACATGGATCACACATCTCCTCTATCTTAGAATATATAATTTACACCGTCATCCCCAAAGAGATTTGTGTCGACCCTCAGGGGTCAATTTCGACCTGCAGGGAATGAAAAAAAATGGAGGGTGCATGAGATAAAAATAGGAAATGTTATTTTTTTGTGGTTTTATATGGAACAGTTTTCAAATTACAACAGTGATGTGATACCTACTGAAATGTTGACGACCTGTCCCCCGCAATGAATTTGAAAATATTGTGGGGAATTTTATTATTAATTATTGCGTATTGAGGTATTATGGTGGTAACATAAATAAGAACATATCCAAACAATAATAAATGTTGTACATATATTGTAATACAAATAGTTATACAAAAAATAAAATAAATATTCGATAATAGGGATAAATTCGGAATGATTTCACTTTAAGGTCTTTCTTCAGTCATACAATAATTTCATTAAGGAAGATTTTCGATTTCGTTCTGCCACTTTCTATGAGCCATACGGTAATTTGCTTTTGAATACGACATGTTTTAATTTTACTGCATTGTTGCTTGAACCATTATACACCTTAGGAGCCAGGAATGCATGGAAACGTTGTCCAAACGATGTCCATTCATTTTTAGCACTATCATACTTTGTTCTGATCCTTAGTCTTGTTGTGTAACTGTGATCTACAAGACTATGAAGCTTGGGATTGTTAGGATAGTACATTATGAGTGAATATTTATAAATCTGTCTTACGTCTGATAATTTTGTTTCCTTAAATAAAGTTGTCGATGGATACATGTGAGGTTTTTTATCCATCACTCTTATTACAGCTCTTTGTGCCTTGGCTAACGTATCTAGTATAGTTTTGGCTGCACCGTCCCAGCTTAGGACGCCATACCTGATAATTGAATGGCACAAAGCATAGTTTACAATTATAATAGTTTTCTTATCAACAATATTACGTTTATCTTTCAAGATAAAAATTTCTTTGCTTATTCATTTGGTCGTATTTTCAATGTGCGCTCTCCATGTTAAAAAGTCATCTATTAAGATACCCAGATATTTGTCTAATTCCACTTTTTCAAGGTTTTGGCATGCGCATGGGTGAAGTCTTTGTATTCCCGGGGTACACGTGTCATTTATATGAACCTTTATATTTATATTACTGTTAGGTTTTCCTGTTTTGGGGCTAATTGGGGATATAGAGTCTTCTCTGAAATTCTTTAACGACCCTTCTCCCCATGGATTTTAAATAATTGTGTGGGGAATTAGGGGATTTGAAAATATTGTGGGGAATCCAGTAATGAGCAATCAAGAATGCCTCATACATTCAAACCCACTCTGAAAACTGGAGAAATTTCGGTCTGAAAAATCAATTTGGGAAAGCAGGGGTCTACCTATAACAGAAAAAAATCGGAACGTGGAGTCAGGGACAAAATAGTTTGGGAACCTCTGATTTACACCATTCATATTTATATAACCCTTCTCGTTTTAAAGTAGATAGTTTATCATTTCCCTATTATTTTGCTACAGGGTATGAAAAATACCTGTACGAACCGACATTAAATTTGTGGTATATAATGAGTTTACTTACAAACTTTACACTGGAATTCTCGGGTAAGTAAAGTATATTAGATTTCTCTGCAAGTTGCAATAAGATTATTTCCTCGTACCTTGGTAGCAGTTTGCGTGTGAGTGAAACTTGACGAAGGGGACGCGTTCGATGGTGATTACTCCGCGAAAGCGACGAGATTTGTAAGAAAACTTCCTCTTCTGAACTCGATGTTAAGTACGGAATGATATTATGCAAATTAAGAATAAGTATTTAACACGGTTTATGGGGTAAATTTGTCGTTAAACTATTTCTTGTAAATTTTCAATTTCAAAATATATTTGTTGATGCTGCTAGATTGCGTTAAGTGAAAAATGGCTTGTGAGATGTTTAACTATTATTTTTTTTTTTAAATCGTTGTTTGTACAGATGTGGTGATGAATAGAGAGAGAGCTTACTTAAGTTATAACATAATGGTCACGTGTGAAATCAAAAGAGAAAATGAGACCTTCATAAGGTAGTTATCATAATATTTTAATTAAATAGTCGACCCAAAACGCAACCTTGGGGAACCCTCTCCCCCCAACAAAGTCTACCTCTAGGTACAAACGAAAGCCCCACAGCGTACTTCCGTCTGTAAAACCTTTCACAGTAGTTCATGTCTATGATTCCATTAATTACTTTTGCAAAAAATGTTGGTTCTCTGGGTTGGGTACGTACCTTTACATTTTACAAGTTCTTGCAGGTATGGCTGCGTAAGGCTTAATGGTGTATGGTGGAACATTTATTTGTTTAAATGATATATTTCCACGTTTTTTATTAATAATTTTTGTGGAACATTTATTTGTTTAAATGATATATTTCCACGTTTTTTATTAATAATTTTTTATCGTATAAAAAAATATTATTTTCACCCTTGACAACTTTTTTACGCTCTTCTAAGCCATTATCAAACAGTGGATCGGCAAAACACAGTGATTTAATTTTCTTTAAATCTAATCACTAATCACTATCAAAAGGTTTAAATAAAAAATATCCGGCAATTAAAAAATTCCCGGATATTCTGAATCTTGTCACCAAACACGGTTAATGTTAACGACATTTTGATTCTGAATAGTTGTCTTTTACCATGGCGATGCTGAGAGTATATAACACCCTAGAGATAATAATTCACATAAACAGTGGTGAGTAACGTCAGTTCAAATCAAAGGTACGTCAGAGGATAGGTAGAATAGCTAAACTATCATGATAAATAAATAGTTTTAATCTCTTACTTCATCTATTCACAATTATATAAAGAAGAGTGTCTGTAGGGGGCGGGCCCGCGGGCGGGTGGCGTACCTTAGATAGTTTTACAAACATTCAGTTTTATTTCGAGATTGGTGAAACTGTGCACAGTTGACTTTCAAAACAATAAAGGTAGACAGGCACTCTCTACATCAAATTTCGAAAAACTCTGCGTAAAGCCTGGACAACGCCGGAGACTTCATCTGGTACTATTATAAAGTATGTGTAAATACCTTAACCTTACGTTTATGTTTCTTTCATATGAATAAATCATTTTACGTCAGAAATCTGGGTATAATATTGATTTTTATAAAGGCCAGATAAATAGAGCTTTGTAATACTCAAGTATGTTGGAGGTACATACGTAAATTGTACCACGACTTTCTTCGAAAGTGTAAAAAATAAAATAAATTAATTCAAACTTGTACCTATCTTATACCTAGACCTACCTATTTTTAATTTGAAGGCTAAGAGTCAAAATGAAAAAATATATAAATTTAAAACGTATGATACAGTAGTAAGAGTTTTAGGGTATAAAAAGTTATTTGAGTGGGTGTATGAACGACAACCGGACCGGGCTTAAGTGTGCGTTGAAACCGTAAAGCTGGACTGTGCATGGCGATAGTTTGCATGGCTGTTGACAGAATTAGCCGCTTTGAAAATAATTTTTAAAAAAAATTAAGCTTTGAGCTTTTTTAACCGTGTTCTCTATTGGGTTTTTGCCATGCGCTTCCTAAATCAAAGGAGTCAAAGGTTGTATTGAATATCCTAAAAATATGGTAATTGGTGGATATTATAGCATCATGGACTCAATTCCTTTACAAGCTAAGTCCTCCATCATTGTACAAGCAATATTTTCCATTTATAATGAAAGTAATAGAAGGTTTTTTTAAAACTGTCGTTTTTCGTAATCCTGGAATATTTGTCTTTATTAGAAAAAATAAATAAAACATTTATTTTTCTAAATAAACCTTCTCGATTACAGCTTTTGAGATTGTCTTTTATAAAAAAATTGGTTAATCAATAATTCAAATTTCAAATCGCCAAAATTAGGCAAAAATATATATTGCAGAATTTTGACAATCTTCACCATTTTCTTCATAAAATTTTCCTTTTTCCGATAAGTATACACTACACAGTTCTGATTTTCATGGAATTGTAATAACGTCAGATTTCAACTACCCTAGAGAAGTGGTTTGATTAAAGAATAAATACGAAGAAACAGAAAACCGAGAATGTAATCAAAGTGTCAGGCTCACCTTTGATTTTCCGACCCTTCTTATATATTTGGAGAGAAAAATCATCATCGTGGTAAGCTCTAAAAGGGTTCCAGGTGATGAGAAAAGAGAAGGGAGCATAGGAATCATCTTTAATATTATCGTCTTTCTCTATATTTCTTCTTTAGCTTCCATTAAAAGTGCATATTATTGTCATATTTATATTTCAGCCTTCATCACAATTACTACTTCGCTATTAAATAACGTGTTTAAAGAAATAAATTAATGTGTTGGTCAAAACTAAAGTAAAAAGAAGTTGAGAGAAAATTATACGGAAAATACATTCTTAATAAAATGTGTATATTGTAGAAATTAGTGATGTTGGTATTCTACAAATTAGTTATAATAATAATCGTTGGATTTATATAACGCCATACTCGTAAGAAAAGCTTCACAACTTTAACCTTTCTACATAATAACTAAATAATTATCATTTATCTATTTACCTATTAGACCTATATCTATTTACTTACAGATAAGATTTATTGCTAGTGACTCAGTAATGACTTAAATCTTGGACTTAATAGCTTATGACATAAAACTATGATTTATAACTTCTTCTATTTCTTCTTCTTCGATGGCGCTACATCCCATATCGAGCTTTGGCCTCCTGCAACAGTCGCCTCCAACTCCTCCTGTCCTCAGTGGCTGACTTCCAGTTTGTCACCTGGAGAAGCTGTGCTGCATCCCCTCTTACCTCATCTTCCCACCTCAGTCTGGGTCTTCCCACTTTTCTCTTTCCACCTGGGTGACCAGACAGAATTCTTTTTGGGACGCGTGTATCCGGCATTCTCTGTACATGCCCAGCCCATCTCAGCCTGAGGAGTCTCATGTGTGCAGAGATGCTAGGGGCCTTATATATATCGTACAATTCTATATTGTGCCGGATACGCCACTGTTCGCCCTCTTTCACGGGTCCACATATTCTTCTCAGCACCTTTCTTTCAAAAGTATCCAGCATTTCAGCCATCTTTACCGTCAGTGTCAGCGCCTCACATCCATATGCCAATACAGTTCGTACAATGGTCTTATATATGGTTATTTTGGTTTTTCTGTGGACACTACGTGACTTAAACACTGGCAGCAAAGAGAAGTATGTTTTGTTGGCTGCTGTGATTCTCCTTCTGATTTCTGCTGGATCCTCATTGTTCTCTGTCAGGCTGGAGCCCAGGTAGGTGAATTGATCGATCACTTCGTATGAGTAGTTGTCTTTAAATAGTGCACTAATTCTTATTCTGTGTGAGGGGTTCCTGCTCTGTACCATCATTTTTGTTTTGTCAACATTAACTCGCAGTCCTACTTCCCGATATATGATTTTAAATATTTATGATTTATAACTAATGACTTATATACAAGGTATCCGGGGGTAGGGATGCGCTCACTTTGGGAGGTGATTCTACATAATGGTAGAAGTAAAAAAACTATTTGAATAATTTTTTTCGAAATTCTAATTTTTATTTCCCAAACAAAATATTTTTCCATAGAAGAATATTTATTTTACCATACAAAAAAATCAATTTGTTTGCCTACAAACCACCTTAAAATGTTGGAATTTGGAAAAAGTTATTTGTATTTTTTTATATATGAACGAGTACTATCATGTAGAATCATTCCCTGAAGTTTGCACACATTACCCCCGGAAACAAGACCTATTAGCTAATGACTCAAAAATAAGATTTCTTACTAATGACTTACACCTAAGACTCATTAGCTTGCGACTTAAAACTAAGATTTATAAGTAATGACTTATATCTAAGACTTATAACAATTAACAAGACATAATAAAGTGAGGTACGGAGTCAGAAATGTTAAGACGACAATAAACTACTAAATAAATAAGTATACTAAAAGCGTGTAGGAGAGAGTGGCGCACGAGGTAATTCGAGAGGAATGAAGTTCAAGCGTAATATACAAATTTTAGAAAAATAATAAATTGTTTGGACGTGAATAAAAGGAAAAGGCTTTTCTAAAAATAATTCGGCAAATGAGTAGGCGAATGAAGAAGTTGACTGCGTTAGAGAACGAGATGGCATTAACTGTGAACAAAAATACACGTTGTTAATTACCTGAAAACAATACAGGCAAACAAAAATGAAAACACGTAAGTTTATTTGCACGCGAATATATTACTTAGTTTCTTAAAACGTGTTGTTACCTTCGCATCGCTAGGAGCCATGGGGATGGGAAAATAAGTGACAAAAAAGTAAATACATTAAAAAAATACGAAGAAATTTTTTTACCAACTATTCGCACAATTTTATAGGCGCCATTAAAAAAACGAAACACTCAACAAGACATTTAACTTTAAAAACGTTTTATTTTTCTATGTTAAGCAATCACTTTTAAATGAAATGATAACAGATTCTGTTTAAAACCACTTTGTTGTGAACTTTGTCAACGAATTTCACCTTTACTTCAAATTGACAAAAAAACTGTTTATCTCATAATTTTCCTGTTAAAATTTATCACGTTTCTTTCATGTATCTCTTTTAGCTAAATTTGTGTAAATACACTATTTACACACCTACCTGAAAATAGGCTTTTAATATTTCTTTAGCTACATTATTATTTATAATGTTTTGTGAAAACCAAGTGAAAAGTAAATTAAATTTGGTTAGTTTGTAATTAAGGGAGTATTAAAAAAGTAAAGAGATTTTTGTTAGCAAAGTATGAGCACGAACTTCATCAACTCTATGTCGTTTTTGTTTACTTTAGTAGCTGTAAGGTGTTAAAATAACATGAATACACAACATTTATATAATCTTTCATAGCAAGCGGGGCAAGACGCTGTTGCATGGAACGATACTTCATTCGGCCAGCCTCGTGACTCGTCGACTCTCTCCGCCTGGCCGCCAAGACTCTGTGCGAGGAAGGCTCATCGAAGAGTAAACTTATGTTTTGTTGTCTTGGAGCATTACTCGAACTTTTTTTTTCATTCCAAAGTACGGTTTGTTTTTTGTTAAGTAAGGCTTTCTTCAATATCTATTATATTTTCACGAAAATCTTCAATATTTTACAATGTTTAATAGGTACATTAACTATGTAAAATAGGTACATTAACTATTTATAATAGGTACTTTAACTATGTATAATTTAATATTTCGAACCTTATAACTTGTAGCAAAATGAACTATGAAAGTTCAAATAAATAAACAAATATATTACTTATTTGTAATAAGCATTTACTTTGTGGCTCGTCATAATTTACAATAAAAGATATAAATTTGTTTTAGACCACTTTAATTTTACCTGACAAAGGAAGGGTGCTTCCGAAACCGGTAGATTACAATTAAAATTAAAGTGGTCTTAAACAAATTTATATATTTTACTGAAAATATATTACTCCTTCAATAATTCCAAAATCACATAATGGCGTCATTTTAATTTAAAGAAAATAAATAAATTTGTAAACAAACACCACTATTTTAAAAACGAATGGTTTCTTCGCCAGTAAAGTGGTGTATACAAAGTTATATATTCCGTTTAAAATATAAATATTTTTTTGTAATAATTTTTGTGTTACTCTCATTTTCATTTTCTTCAATAAAAAAAACAATTTCGGTGTTTCAAAACTGTCAGGCGTCGCGTGAAGTCATTTAAAAAAAAGTATTTTCAGAATTTCTAAGACGTGAATAAACACTAGGTTTACTTTATTCTGGGAAATTGACAGACATGAGGACGTAAGAAGGAAGAGATATTGACAACACAATAAGATTAAGCAATAAACTCTTATAGCGAGTAAAAATAACAAACAAAACATTATTTTTCATGCCAGTTTTACCGTTTTGTTATGATTTGTTTCGCCCATGCTTTTTATTTTATTATTTAATTATTTTGACATAAAATATCAGATAATATTTTCTGAGGCCTTGTTTATTTTTATGCCATCCACTAAAAAAAGTCTACTTTCACATCTTTGTATAGCACGTTAATTTATTAAACATTTTTTATTACGGCAGCTTTTAGGCCGGTTCAGTAAGACCGATTTAACTAAAATATAGACAACATCAGCTTGAATAGTCAAATCATATATATGTTAGAACAAATCTAATAATCTGCTTACCTTTTCATAACAAAATTATGTATGTAATCCAGATTCAAATCTATCGGCGTAATAATATGCTTTCCTACAATGAACAAAAAATACAATCTGACGTAAATATATATTAGTGGAAATACCAACATACATAATACAAATTTGATCAAAATTATCATATTATCGCCGCCCGGGAACCATTCAATGGATAACCAACACCTCTGCCATAGGTTACCCCAAGTATTTCGTTTCATTTGTTGACTTAACAGGGGTGCCCTGATTCATGGGGTTAGAATTGTCTTGTCGGCGGATGAGTCTGCCCACCTACTGTGTTGAGGGAGATCTTTTTACCTATCCAGCAGGACTCTCTCGACCCATCCCTTGTACCACAGTGGGAGGAGTGAATTCAGACATCCGTCACCGCTAAATAAACTCACCCCAAATTCCCAGCCACCGCTCATTCATTTTTCTTTAGCAGAGCTAGCTGTACTTCCTTTAAAAAAAACTCTACACAGCATCACCAAAAATGACTTAGGCCCTCATAAGAGTGACAACGGCGTAGTTAGAAGGTTGTGTTATTCGTAGATATTAGGTGCAACTGCACCTAAAAATAACATCATTTAATATATTTATATTTGTTACAGAAAGATTAATTAGAACTACGCTAACAAAGTTTAATTGCCATCATCCAAATTCAGCTATAGAACGAGTTAATTTACCTAGAAATTTAGGAGGTAGAGGTATAGTCAAAATAACTTCTTTGAAACATAATCAGGTAGAAATGCTAAGAACTTTTTTCCATAGGAAAGCTCATAGCTCAGAAATGCACAAAATAATTTGCAAGGCAGATAGAAATATTACACCTTTAAATTTATACGATGAGAATGCCAACATTTTTATAAATCCCAACCAGGAATTATTAGATTCCTGGTCAAATAAAATTTTACACGCAAAACACTTCAATTATCTCAACCAAACGTATGTTGACAAAATTTCGTCAAACAAATGGTTGAGTATTGGTTGAGTTGAGCGCAGAAATAGAAGGATTTATGCTTGCCATTCAGGATAGAGTCATTAATACTAAAAATTATAGAAAGCATATAATCAAAGATACAAATCAATTTTTTTTTTTTTTTTTTATTTTTTTATTAAGGAGAAAAAACAGATACAGATATCAATTGACAAAAATATATACGAAACATCAACTAGAGAATTCACCTGCATCCAAACTATTTCTCACGAATTAACTTAAACAGCAGAAAACATTTACAAATATTTTCACTTATAAATAGGGGAAAAATATAATTGATGATTTGTGTAGAAAATGTTTGGCTTTTCCGGAAACTATAGAACATATTATATCTGGATGTTCTATATTAGCACCGTCCGAGTATACATTTAGGCACAATCAAGTTTTAAAAATAATTCACCAAAATTTGGTAATTAAACATAACTTGATTGACTGCCGTAATGTAGTACCATATTATGAATACGAACCAAATTCATTTTTAGAAAACGAATTTTATAAAATATATTATGATAAAACTATACTAACAGACCGAGCGATTAGTCATAATAGACCCGATATAGTTTTACATGACAAAATTAAAAAAATAACTTATATCATTGATGTCGCTATTCCAAATTCCTGTAATATTAAAAAATCTGTTAGTGAAAAAATAAGAAAATACACAGATTTAGGAAATGAAATAAAAAGAATTTGGCATTCTCAGACTATAAAAATATTACCATTCGTTATTTCGGCTACTGGCATTATACCTAGCTCTCTAATTAAAAATTTAGGCGTATTAGATCTATCAAAAAAATTATATATAAAGATGCAAAATTCGGTCATTTTGAATACATGTAGGATAACAAAAGATTTTTTAAATATTTATGTTGAGGGATCAGTAGGATTTATAGGCCCTGTTAGAAGTTCTACCGAGCCGAACCCTCTGATATGAAAATATCTGGAGACGGTGAATTATTTTCCCATTTGATCTCTGGTGATTTGACGTGTTGTTCTTGTATTGTTTTGTATTTATTTTGCTTATATAATGCACTTACATAATGTTGATTGACTAGATGATCATTTGTGGAAAAGTGAGTGGAAGGGTTAAGTTTTTCCTTTGGGGAAGATTTAACCCGGACAACTAAATCGGAAGTTTAAAAAAAAATTATTGATTACTTCATTTTATTCGTTTTTCTAAATTTTAATAATATTAAATGAAATTCTCATATAAAGAGATATATCCCAGTAAAGATATCAACGCCAACTTGTTACAAAAAAGGAAAAAAAATAATATTATTTATTTGAAAGGAGGGAACTAAAAAATTAAAGTAGTAATATTTATGTAAATAATATATTTTTTTAAATTATGTTTGTCTCAATGAATATCAGTTTTATTAAATACGCATACTTCACGTATTTAAAGTGATTATGTTAAAAATGTAGAAAAATGTTCGCCTCATTGAGTTCAAAAGTGCGAATTCGATAAAAAAAGTTTTTCTGCCAAACCCGAACCACAAAAATTATTTTCTTTACAGTTATTATTTATTCATACATTTATTTTTTCAATTCTGAAGCGGGCATGTAAACAATTTATTAGATACCCAACGCCTCTGCCATAGGTCACCCCTAGTGGATCTCCTCGTTCATTGATGGAATGAGGTTTGTCTAGGTCTTGGTGGCGGTGACGATACGTCTGCTCACCGACTGCGTGACGGTCCGGATTAGAAGAGTTGAGGATGACCTTTTGATCTCTCTAGCAGGACTCGACGACCCATCGCCTTGGAAGGGATGGATTCATACGTCCGTCACTTCTAAGCACACTGACCCAAGATTCCTACCCACCCTTCATACCTTTTTCCTTCCCAGAACTTCCTCGCCCTCCTTTCCTTAAAATGACCTTTTGCATCTGCATCCCCAAAGATGGCATAGGTCCTTAAGTAAACTAATTTCCTTGGTGCCTCCTGGGTGGAGATAATATCAAAAAACTAAAAATATTGGCTTCTAAGCAATTTGCAAAGATGTAGAAAGGTAGTTTGATGGTAAAAATAAGCCAAGGATTTTCTCGTTACTGATTATAACAGAATTTTTTTATCGGTAATGTGTGTATCAAACGAATCGTATCTTAATAAAACTTAGTACCAAATACAAAATAAAATAATTAAACATAAATACCGTACATATTAATTAATTTTGCAATGCACCTCTCCACTCAAATGCAAAAACGTAAGCCATTGTTCTACGTTAACAATCAAAATTATTTCTCTATTTTTCCACCAACTCTTTCGCCTCTCTCCTGAGGATCACATATTACATGTTTCATCAGCTTATTTAATCTAGCTTTTAACCTTTTCATATATAAGCTAGGTGAAATAAGCTGTTTTTTCCAGTTTATTTCATATAGCTTTTTACTTCACCATAAATGAGTCTTTTAATCCAACGTTAAGTTTTTTTCTACTTCTTGACACATTTACTGAACACTTTTTAGAAAAACCCCACCCCTACTTTGGAATTCATACTTTTTTAAGACCGTAAATCCAGAGCACCTCTGATATTTTTTCTTCTAATTTCTCTTCCCCCAAAGCTTCAAATTGTCGTTCTTCATTCCCACCAAGTAAAAAGGCAAATCTTTAATTCACCGCCAATCAAATACTTAAAAGTTGGTACTTTTGCTGTTTTTGCTTAGTGGTGCCCGGAATAAGATACGTGCGGATCGTATTTTCCTGATTTATGCCTAGCGGCGTTTTAAACGGATTGATTTATATGCCGTTTATTTCCGAACATTTATTTTCTTCTTAAAAAGAAGACGAGGAAATTTTAGTACATAGGAACACTTTCTTACCAAAGATTTTTTGTTTAACATTAATTTTTTTTTACATTTTAGACATACCAAAAGCAACTTTATTATTATTGTTTTTTAAAATTTTAGTAAAATCACAATCCAAACAAAAATTTCAATAAACTCCCACATCTGGCAGTGCCAAAGCATTCCACGCATTGATGTTATAAGACTAGATTTGCCCTCTGAAGTTAATTCCAATCTGAAAATAACCCCATATTGGAGTAATTTCACAATACAACTCCTCTTCAAATTCCGCCTCCAATACGACCCTGAATTGGACAAGTCCAAATAAATAACCAATACTTCTCAAGTTTTTCGCGCGTATAAAGTAAAAACGCGTGATTTTAACCAACACATCAATAAATATCATGTGCCAGGCTCGTGCCATATCTTATTGTGAATATGTACTGGTTAATAGTTTATCTCACACTGCATGACGTCTTCATTGGGAGTAATGTGAAGGATGACGTCAGGAACTTTGATTGAAAATAGTAAATTACTATTAATTTCTGACATTTTCTAATATGCTGCCTTCAAGCTATCTGTAAGGTACTAATATATTTTTTTTGTATTCAGATAGCTGATTATATTTTCTAAAATAAAGTCCGTGATAGGTACCTACAGTCTAAAATATTTGAAACTGGGTTATTTTTGTGATTGAAAAAATGAACTCGTCCAGCCATAACTGGGAAGAAAAATAGGTTAACTCTAGACCAACAAAAGGCAAAACGCAATACACAGTGCCCATTTCGCATTGCGACACAAAGCGCCGGCCTTTACATATATGTGCACGTGTGCCAAATCAAAATTCGTTTGGAGTTATTTTTTAGATGCATATGCCGTGTCTAGTCGTATTTGGTCTATGGTTCTACGATATTAATGTGTCAGCATTATGGAGAAATCATGAACCAACAAACGCCAAAACGAAATTGCTCGACCGCAATATGAGAAATGAGATAGCGAACAAGATGGTCGCACAGGAAGTACATAGATAACCAGATCTAGAAAAGTTACTTTGTGCAGCCAAACAGCGAATTTTTACTCTAATAATATTGTCCACTTCGCAAAGTGACCTTTTGGTGAGATATTTTTTCAGGTGCTATATTGAATACCGCATAAGAGTCTTAACTGTTCCCAACCGTTTGGAGCCAGTGAAACGTTGGCATCCATAATTGGACTATGTTATGATGATAACGGTAGGGGGGAGGAGAATGTAAAAAGGAAGGAAACCTATCACTCATTTAATAAACTTAAGTTTAACAAATGGAATTTTTCCAATGAACTACAAAACCACAATAATCTCACCTATTTACAAATCTGGAGATCCACATCAAGCAACGAATTATCGCCCAATATGTCTAATTTCTAATATAGGAAAGAACTTTGAAAAAATAGTAAAAAAACAATTTGTAAATTTTATAGATAATAATAAAATATTACACAAAAACCAGTTTGGCTTTATAAAATCACTCAGCACAGAAGATGCTATTGCTAACGTAACTTCATACATTCACGAATCATTGGATGAAGGTAAAAAATGTGCGGGTATATGAATTGACCTAAGAAAGGCATTCGATAGTATATCCCATGAAATGCTATTAAAAAAATTGAATAATATTGGCATAAAAGGCAACGCGATTAAATGGATCACCGACTACTTAAAAAACCGTCCTCAAGTGGTAAAAATCAATCGTGTTAATAGTGATCAAGAGATTACAAGCTTTGGAATTCCCCAAGGTACAGTGCTTGGACCAATTCTATTTACTATATATGTAAACGATATTTTTTTCAACCTTTACATGGTCAAATTACGTCATACGCCGATGATACAGTATTAATAATAAGTGATAAGACTTGGGAAAAAGTAGAATTAAAGGCCACAGAAGACATCAACACGCTCAAGAATTTTTTCGACACTAATTTACTGTCACTTAATAATGAAAAGACATTTGTAATTCCATTTGCAATCCATACAAATGATACTCCTAAAAATTTTAACATTGTCATACATAATAATACTAAAATTCACAGCCAAAACTATTGCAAATCAAACTGTACAGTACTAAAAACAACAAATAAAATTAAATATCTGGGAGTAATTATTGATAAAAATCTGAAATGGAAGGAACAAATATGTCAAGTAGTAAACAAAATTAGAAAATTAATATATATATTTTTAAGAATTAGAAACTTTCTGTCGATAAAAAATCTATATTTAATTTACCATGCCTTAGTTCAATCCACATTACAATACGCTATTATTAGTTGGGGATCCGCGTATAAATGTAACCTTCTTCCAATTGAAATTATACAAAGAACAATTATTAAAATTATATTTAAAAAATCCTTTGACTACCCAACAGAACGCCTGTTTGAAGAATTTCAAGTACCTACATTTAAAGACCTATAAATTAAAAACTCATTAATCCAAATTGTAAAAGAAAAAGATAAATATCAATTTTTAAATGAAAACAGAACGCGACTTAGACATGTTTTTCTATGCCCAAAACTAAATACATCTTTTGCACAACATCATTATACTTACCAGGGAAGAACTTTTTTCAATCGTCTACCAGAAGAAATCAGAAGCATTAATGATAAAACCCGAATACTGCTCTCTGTCAAGAGACACTTTAAAAATATTCTGAAAAAAAAACTACTTTCACTTAACTAATCTCACAAATATCCTTAGTTTTCCATAACTTCCTTTCTTTTTTAAAAATTTATTATATTAATATATTATCCTTCACTACTATCAAAAAAATACTACAACAAACATACATTTATGTACAATGAATTATTTAAGTACTAACTAACAACAACATGTATGTACACTCCCCTTCCATACACAAGCAAATGCTTTCAATGGAAGAGTAGTAAAAAGACCCAAGATGTAAAATGAATTATGTACTATGTAAACATATTATTAAAAATAAAAAAATAATTACAAAAAAAAAAAAAAAATGTGGGGAATATTTAGCTGTTCAGATCTAATCACCCAACCCAAGGTCATTTCAAGCGTTTTTTTTCAATTCTCTTACACCAAGGCGATACTGAGAGTATCTTCCACTCTGGAACGTGCCGCAAGTATTTTATACAATATTTTAAATTAATGATTTGCGAAATAACACAAATTTATTTAACCGAGTTTCAAGTAAATGCAACAAAATGCGTAAAACACTGTTGTCCGTTTTGAAAAAACAATAAAATTAGTCTTAACAAACATTCACTAGCCTGATGGTTAGTACCAAAAAGGAGGTTTCAAATACAAATTTAATGAACCCATTGCACTAATAAATACAAAGCATTTCTAATGAACTCAAGCGTCTTAAAGTTAATGTTGTACATCGCAGATGCTAGCCGCTAAATACTCGATAATTTAAAACGTTCACCATCTCCTATGTAGGTACGAATGGGTCCTATTGTTTCTATTTCCGTCGAGCAAGACGTATTGCTTAAAGTATACCTTCCTCAGAAGATATGGTACCTACCCACTGCGGTACGCACCGCCACGTTATTTATAATAGCCGGTCCCCCTGTATATTCCCGTAAGTTGCACAGTGGGTCGGTTTCTCTGTACTATAATACAAATTATTAAATATACTAGTTTCTATTGTGATTCTGTTTGTACCTCTGGCTCAATGGACTCTTGAACTTTTATCAACTTTGAATTTAAGCGTCATTTTCAGAATTGAAACTGATTGTTGCAACAATTCTTGCCAGTGCTACAAGTGTACAAGCGTATTTTAATTAATAATTTTATATTTGTACTTTGCATTTCTTTTGTTTAAATTTTAAAAAGATGAAGTAATTTTTCAAGTTTACTAACGGTGTTCATTGGAAAGGTAATTTTATGATTATTTCTAAAATTGACAACGTTTGTTTTTGAAAAGAAATCTGACACAAACATATACTTTTTAAAGTATTTTAACTTCGCTAATCTGACGATTATAATAATCAGCGATTTTTTAATAAAAGACTCAAACGTGTGGTGTTTCGTGATCCAAAAGTCAGGCTATTCTGGCCTTAAATTAAAAGTTCGCTCTCTTCACAATTTCAAAATCAGGTGGAATGGAATATATGAAATCAGGCATTATAAGAGAGGCAGAGCTTTTGTTTTTTTTATGAATTGACTCTCTTTCTGTAAATATAGAGATTTCCATTCAAATCTATATGGAAGGCACCTCGATTTTGAAGTTATGTGTTATCTAATAAGTAGTATAGATTTCTCACTTAGCGTACATAATGAAAGGGAAACAAATCCGCACTCGATGTGAGTATTGAAATTCAATTGACTCAACGTCTTGCGCTGCATTGGCAGGGATATATTCATGTCCGTTACTCCTGGACTCATTGATCCCTAGATTCCAACCCACGTACATTTTACCTTTATAGAACCTCCTCTCCATCCTTTCCTTAAAAAAAAACATCCACACAGCATCCTAAAAGATGACATTGGACATATGACAAAAAAAAAATCCCTCAGGGCCTCGTGTGTAGGGTTTTTATTTTAAAAAATATGTATATAACTCTTCTTCATATTTTGCAAATTCACTTTGTGGCACCATTTTATTAATGAAATAAATTAAAACACTTTGTTTCGTTTGTATCGTGGTAAAAACAAAGTGTTTTAATTTATTCCATTAATATATATAACGGATGATTACAAACCGACCCGAAAACAATATTGTCAATATCTAAATCCGTTGGAATAGTTCCAAAAGAAGGTGTTTTTAATGATGAGGCTTAGTACAAATTTAGTGTGTAATTTGCATTAGGCCTCAAAAAAAGCGTCCCAATCAGCAAAAAGTCACGAACTCCTAAATATTGTTTTGTGATATCAATATTTTGATGCTGGAGACACACTCCTTTTTCAATGCCTATTATTTTCATATTATGATGCGGGTGGATATTACTTTAAAAGCACTCTTACGCATTACTTACCTTCATATCCTAATTTTCAAATTTTTATATCCCATAATTGTATTTTTGAGATTGTGGCCATTGCCTGAATGGAGTTCTGGTTTTGTTGAGGCAGTATAATATATACCGTTCTGCGCTATAAAAACAATTGAGATACATTTTTACCTACACCTATAAAAGAATAGAAGGTTGAAAATCTTTAAATTTAACGCCTTACAAATGAAGTCTATAAAATATCTTGCAGTAAACATTATTTGTGTAAAGGATTAAAGAAATATCTAAGTTTAGCCAATTTCTTTTAATGAAGTAGATTTTCAATTTTGTATCAGTTTTCTGCTCATAGTTATGAAGAGTTTTTTGTATGACAAACACCACTGTGCGACTCTTTCCCCGCTAGAGTTTGCGATACATGTTTAATGGGGTAGTATGTCAGCACACACCGGCGCCAGGAGCATAATTAAAATGTCACGTTTCTTTTCATTTCCTTTTTTTCCCTCCCTGCTTCGCCATATTCCAGGAAGCTCACGTAAGAGGGGTAGTAATTTCAGTAACAAAGACCAGCGCAGAAGTAAAATATTATGTCAAATTTAATGGTTCTCGTGATTTTTTTGTGTGCCTTTGATAATGAATGGAAACAAGAGTTTTTTTAAAGATTAATAATTAGGGAATATGGTTTACGTTCACAAAATCAACAACTAATAATAGATATTTCACAAATAATTATAAGCAATAATAAGTCGCCTGAAATATCAATACAAATTGAAAATATCTCCCGAGTAAAAATAAATGCCGTCAACGGGAATTGAACCCGTGCCTTCTGATGTCCGGTCAGGTGCTCTGAAATCACTGAGCTATTCCGGCTTATTTCCAACTCGCCAAATTATTCAATATGTACTAGTACCTAAATCTACAATTACTGCTTATTATAATTTTTCCACCTGTAAACAACTAACTTTATTTATGTAGGAAAGGCTTTGTTAGTACCAAATTTTTCACTATATGGCGTCGAGACATATAATATCTTCATTTATTGGTGAAACATTTTTGACTTGTCAAATATTATTATTTTGTTATGATAAACTAATGTTTATAAGACAAGGTTTTATTCATAGCATAAAGAATATTAAATAATTGTAAACAATAAATGAATGCCGTTTACTCGGGAGATATTTTTAATTTGTATTGATATTTCAGGCGACTAATTATTGCTTATAATTATTTGTTATCCTTTATGCTATGCATAAAGCCTTGTCTTATAAACATTAGTTTATCGTTAAAATATAAGATATTTTACAATTTTTGAAAGGATGAAGTTCATATCAAATTAAATAGTTTTCGTAATTTTTTTATTTGATAATAATTAAAGCTAAGATAAGTTAATAGAAAAGCTTTCCGGAAAGTAAAGAAACGGAAACGCATAGATTCAAATATTTTTAAAACTAAAACTTTCCACTACTTTTCAACTAGTCGTCATTTAATTGACCCACCAGGTTAGTATGGTACTGTATATTATCTGCCTGAACAAAATATAAATAAATAAGAATAATAACATGTGTACATTTATAGAGATGTATTTTATATTTGTACATCGCCCTTGAGGTGATTTTGCACAAAACGGCGCTATACAAATTATCCAAATATTATTATTATTAATTTCAAGCACTTATAGATAAATAAAGCAGTTGTAGCGTTTCACCAAATTAAATTCCTTTAGCATATAATTTGGCCGCCTAGGAATGTAGCAATCCTGTCACTTTGGAGATCTTCATTGTCATCAAAGTGCTAGGCTTCAATCCACTTGGTCATGTGAGGGAACAGTGAATATGTATATGTTTTCTTCTCTATTATCATCTAAAATAGAAAAATAATTATATTAATTTTTCTAATTAATTTTAGATTGGAAATTCACAGTGTAAATTAATATTCATATTTTTTGTATTATTTATGAACCTAAATGTCTAACTTTTCATTCAACTTCATTTTGTAACCTTTCACTTTAAAACTTCACTTTGTCACTTTTCACTTCAAATATTAAACTTCACTTTGAAAATTATCAATTTATAACCTCATAAAACACTCACTTTCAAAAATTTAATTCTATAACTTTACACACAACATTTTATATATCTAACTTGTCACTTTCCTTTACTATCTAACATTTCACTTTAAAACTTCACTCTGTAACTTTTCACTTTAATCTTTTAACATCGCTTTGAAAATTATCGCTTTATAACTTCACTTTAAAAAATTCTCATTTTATAACTTTTCAGAATAAAATACTCACTAAAGTAATTAATAATATATAAGTTTTTTCTCTCCAGAGCACAAGCAGAGAGTGTAAGTTATATGTTGTAATTTTTTTTAATCCAATACTCAACACTAGATGAGAACATTTTGTAAATGGATTAATGATCTTGCATTTATTTTGCTTCTATTAATATATTGTATTATTTTCTCCCTAGAATGTTCCTAATAAACAAAATCAAAAAATAATATGGCTCCATTCAATTTCCAGCTCAGTTTTATCACCGAAACTATATGACAAATGAAATAACTGATAAAATTGAGATGTATTCGTTGTTCAATTATCAATCAATTACATAAGATAATACTAGTAAAAATAGGTATTGACAATAATTATTATTGCACACTACAAACTGTCACAAACACGCACCGTATACGTGCAGCCAATCATAGAGCTATGAATCCTACTTAACCGCTTCATGTGGCAGATGCAGTGTTATTGATTAACTGTGACAAGCCATCGAGCCAAACTAATCAGCATTACCGCAATGATTACTGTAAATTACGGCTTTAGAAAAAATAGGAATACAGAAAACGCAATTGCCACTGTAACCGAGTTTATTACACATAATTTAGATGCCAAAAAAAAAGTAATTTCAATCTATTTGGACTTATCTAAAGCCTTCGATACAATTTCGCACAAACAACTTTTCAAGAAGCTAAAAAACATTGGCATTAATGGAGTAGAATTGGAATTAATGAAAAGTTTCATGTCTGACAGAACACAACAAGTCAAAATTGACAACAAGACAAGTGAACCACTTTTAATCACGTACGGAGTCCCACAGGGGAGTGTACTTGGCCCACTAATATTCCTCATATACATTAACGAATTATGTGACATTGAAATTGATGGTAAAATCGTGACCTTCGCTGACGATACAGTTCTTCTGTGTCAAGCAGCCACATGGAAAGATTTATTCACAACAGCTGAAAAAAGTTTGTCAATTGTCATAAAATGGCTAAACAGAAATACTCTTACCGTTAACACAGTCAAAACAAAATACATCACACATAGTATAACACAAAGAGGTCAACCTCCTTCTAACTTGAACTTGTTTTTGCATGACTGTAAACAAACATCATCCTATTGCCTATGCGAACACATCGAAAGGGTAAAACAAATAAAATACCTAGGAGTTATTATTGATACACACTTACAATGGACTGAACACATTAATTTTATCACTAATAAACTAAAACGAGTCTTGCACCTAATAAAATCCATCAAAAACATTTTTCCACTAACAATACTCAGATCAATATATTTTTCACTGTGTCAATCCATTGCCACTTATGGAATATTAGCTTGGGGAAGCGCTACAAACATAACAATTGACCCAATTCAAAAAGTTCAGAAGGCAATAATAAAACTCATACTGCAAGTACCATTCTACACAGACTCAAACAAAATTTTCAAAACTCTAGACGTCATGTCAATAAGACAACTTTACGCCAAAACTGCTCTCCTACATCTCATCCATAATAATCTTCATATTACAAATCAACCAAAAGCCATAATAAAAACCAGGTCATCAACAAATAAAACACTGAACATTCCGATAACACACACCACACACGGACAAAGACACTTTCAATACTACGCAACCAAACTTTTTAACAGTATGCCCATTACTTTGAAACAACTAATGACTACAAATACATCTACAAACTTTCTCAAAAAACATATCGTAGCCTGGATAAAAAATCAAGATATTCACTTTATTCAAAAGATTATAATTCCAAACCAAACATAACCAAAATATGATAAATAAAATTAAATATTATACACGTTCTTTAAGAATTATCCAAAAATTACATACACGCACATACATATGTGTGTTTTCATGTTTCAATATTTCTGTGAAAAAAAAAAAAAAAAAAAACTTTCTACCACAACACATAAATACCTGTCACACTTAATCACAAACACGTAAACACCTCAGCACAGGTTCTCCTAGTGAGGTGTTCACGTAACATACAATATCAACCACACACAGTTTTACCTACATCAACCTATGTTCTTTATTTTTTATACCTATTTTTCTGTACTACAATATAAACCACTGTAAAAAATTGTAAAATGTGTATTCAAGAATAGACATAAATAAATAAAAATAAAAAAAAAAATCACGAGGATTTTATTAAAATAGTTTATTTATAAACGAATTCTGTTGTGGCATTATAATTGAATGATAATGCCTTCAGAAGGCGAAACAGCTATCACGCATAATAAAAATTGAACAACAGAACATTTATGAATTAAGTTATAATATTATTATGTTCATGTGAAGCAGATACTTTATGATGTGACTTTATAATTGAAATAATACAATAACTTTGTAAACAACACTTTTCTTTTTTTATACTTACGTCAACTGGGTTTCGGTACAACCAGAGCATCTTCAGGGCTGTATTATTATAGTATGTATTGTACGCTATACAACCTTCAAAAAGCTAGGGTTATAGCGAAACCCGATCGGTATAAGTAAAAAGTAAAAGTGGTGTTTACAAATTCATTTTTTTATTTAAATAATATTATTGAAAAGAAAAACATAAAAAATGAAATGGGGCTCCTCAAATTAAACTTAATAACAATAAATATACTTCTCAGTCTAATAAAGATTCCCTAATAGCCGCTGCAGCATTGGTATTGGTTAACAGGACAGTATACTGCTCGGGTTAAAATCTTTACTCACAGTTATATCCATGCAACATTTTTTTTAGACTGGCACCACTTTGTTTTATAAACACGATATTTTCGCATTACGCGTTTTGTTGCTAACTCCACGTTTCTTCAGATGATTCGATTATCTTTGAAATCCGGCCATTTGACTATGCGTTCCGTATTTGCTCTGGAAATAATAATAATAATAAATGTTTATTCCGGTATGTGGGGAGGCTAGTGCAGTCCCACATATTCCATATAGAAATACAAAAAATATGATCAAAAACAAAAAATAGAACAGAAACACAAAAAGAAAAAACAGACGACTTGAACATAAAACAAAATAAAATGATAAAAATAATAGAAAGTTGGAGCCTTTAGGGAGCCATGACTATATTAGACGCTAATATTTTTCTCCAGTGTGCGGCAATGATGGAGGATGGAGTGAGGCGGGCTTCCATGGTGAGGATATTTCTAGAGCTGCTTATCCTTTCCATCATTCCTGCCACCCTGGATCTAATAAGGGCTGCATATCCGGGAACTCGCCCCTCCGTGAACATAAGGGAAGCGCTGTAGTATCTGGGGAGACAAAACATTGTGTGGAAGGCGTTATTGTATTGGACCCGTAGTCTTTCTATACTACTCTTTTTGTAGTTTGCCGAGAGAGCGTCCTTTTTACAGCGGTACTGAAAGGCGAAATCTTCTACTGCGCATGTTTGCTTTAACGCTGAGAGCTCGTCTTTGTCTATCGATATCATTATCGTCTATCAGATTACTGGTGATTATGTGTCCAAGATTTTAGTTCCTTCGGTCACCTTCAAGTTCACACCGTTTAGGGTAGCTGGAGAAATATTTTTCGGGCCTTGCCCATGTCTTATGACCAATAGAGCCGTGGGTTTATACAACATATTTGTTTCTTCAGCATATTCTTCACAGATTTTCAGAATAATGTGCAGTCCCCTTATAGAAGGTGCCATCAGGAAAATCTATATTTAGATTTAAATGTTTCTCTGATAGTGCTGCACATGGGTATTACTGCTTTGTTACTTTTCCATTGATCGATATTTGTCAAATCAACCAGATTGTTAACAAAGTCCGCGATCTCCGTTTTACTACATTCCTATACCGGAGGGCCGGGCGGTTTAAAAAATCTGTCAATTACTAATACTGTCGTATTACGGCCGGTGTGCGTAGTACGCATGCGTATGATTGTGAGTAAAGTTTTCAACAAACCCGTTCTTATCCCCGTATTGTCTATTATGAGTAAGACGACTCGTATTTTTAATTAAGTGTTTTAAGTCTTACAAAAATGAGAACATTCAGTTTGATTGTGACAATTCTATCATGTTTACATATTTATTTGCATGCATTGTAGGTGTCATCAGAAAATTATATTTCTAATACTTACCTATATATTACAATTAACATGTAGAGGTACACGGTTTCCCTTCAGAACGGGAACGAAAAATATCACGTATATGTTTTACCACTGTAAACTTGTGCGGTAGTAAGAGTTTAAAAAAATTTATGTACTTTTTCTCATCACGTTAAAACACAAAATAATTCTAGCCGTTACCAGTCAAAAGGTGGCTATTATAATCTGAAACCGTTAACGGTCAAAAAAGTTTTAAAAATATTTGAATATGTCATTATAATGGAATTCCTCCACGGATTATCAGTATCATAAATATTTTTTTTGTATATTGCAATGTCCTTGACCCATTTACTCTGAAATGTTTCTTAGAACAACTAGGAAAAGTTTAATTCCAAAGATGTATAGTGTATAGAGTACATGTAGAAATGTATTATATATTTGTTCAGCGCCCTCGAGGTTATTTTATCGCCTAAATATTATTATTAGTATATATTTGTGAGGAATTACAGTCAAAAGGCCATAGGTCGGTACTCGCTACGAGATTCAATTAATAGAATCGGACCGAGAAATTCAAAATTTCGGTTCTAAATTTTCGACATTTTATAATCAAGAAACTCTCAAAAGCTTTACCAATTATATTATTGCCTTTATGTGGTTCGCAAATAACATATTGTGTTCAAATTTATTCAACTCAGTCTCAATAGAATGGTTAAAGGACAATACGTACCCCTAAAGTTGAATATCTCGCAGTAAATTCAACAAGGCTTTCAAAGAAGACCCTTTCACGAACGGTGAGATGGATTTAGATCAACATTTTACGCAGAAAAGCCCCTAAGGGCCCTTTCAACGATAAAAATAAACCTTACATGATTTGAAATAACCCTTTATTCTTCATGAAGAGTCGTACGTTCGGGGACTAGGTAAATAATGTCGTTTCAAGTTTAATCAAGCCTTAGTTTTTTTTAATGTGAAACGTTAAGAAAGATTATAAATTTAACCCTGCATTACTAACCTTATTTGAATGCACTTAATACAAACCTTCGTCGATTTGGCTACGCCATAAAAAATATAGTAATGATATAATAATTTTATATTTTACTTTCACAAACATTGCATCTAAAAAAATATGTCTAATAACTGTGGAAATCCATGACATGGCTAATGGATTATTTATTGAAATCCGTTAATTTAAGATAGTAGTGTTTTTAAAACTGTCGGAAATGTCGAAATCAGAAAGTCACATTGATTAATACGACTCTAAGGTTTGGGTATTTCACATAAATTCAAGGGTGACATTTTCATCAAATGACCGATCAGTGCCATTTTTTTTTGACATTTGATAGGTCCCCGTTAAACACCGAGTCTCTTGTTAAATTTTCATAGAATCATGAATTGTTTATCTTCTTTACTCGTCCTGTTGCCGTCTCGTCGCTATGTTACTCGCTTTCTCTAGAACCGGTGTGACTTATTCAACCGGTCTCGGGACCATGTGTGAGGCGTTTCTGCTTTATGCTGGCTAGCTCTGAATATATCATAGATAATCTCCAGGTGGTGATTTTGTCCACTATCTTGTACGAATAATTCCAGCTCCGATTGCATTAAAACACGTAATGAGGTAGTAAATATGTTTATTATAAATTTGTCTCGAAGTCAAATTAAACTGATTTTGGCAAAGAGGGAGATCAATGACTGTTTGGTGCAATTTGATGGGAGCACTCTCCCCAATAAAGACTCCATTGAAATGCTTGGAGTTACTATATCAGACCGGCTCAAGTATCGGGGATCCATAGAAGCCCGAGTAAATCAGGCCTCCAAAAAGTTGGGCGTCTTGTACAGGGATAGGATATTCTTCAACAGTGACCAGCTGCTGACCCTTTACAAGTCTCAAATCCGCCCAACTATTGAATTTGGGAGCCACCTTTGGGCTGGTGCCCCAAAATACTTAATAAACCTGCTTGAATCTGTGCAAATGAGAGCGATCCGTCTGATTGACAATCCATTGTTAGCAGACCGATTGCCTTCTCTAATGCATAGACGCAATGTAGGCATGCTGTGTGTAACGTATGTTAACTCTACATACTCAATAATAACAATGCTTGTATTATAATATTTATTTGTAAGAAGACTATCACGGTTCTGGACTGAGAGACTCATTCCCGCTCATACGATCTCTTATATACGTCTCGTACTCGCTGTCTCGCTCTCATGCTGTCCCCCTTACACACATACACCACACCCCCACACTTAAATCATAATTACATCTTTTTATTTTTACAAATTTATATAAGCCAAATATATTTAATTATTTCCATTATGTATTTAATTTCCAATTTATATGTAATTATGTATGTTCTTGACTCTTCATTCGGTGTAGCATGGGCGTTGTCCTCGAGGGCGTAACCTCCCCTCCCATGGTGTAGGTGACCTGCAAAAATCAGAGGAATTAGGAAACTTGGTCATGTCCACGTCCGAGAGTGGACCCAGGTCCAGCAAATCATCAGACCCGTCACTCTCCCCCCACCTAACCTTCCTCTCTGAAATTTGATCATGGTGGCGTTTCCACACTTGTCCTGTAGACATAATTTTTACTAAATAAACCCTATTCCCCAATCTTTTATAAATTTCTCCTAATATCCATTTGTTTTTATCACTTCTCAAATCCCTGGTTAAAACTTTAGATCCAACATCAAAGTGCTTTTTAATTTTTTTTCCTCTATAATACTTTTTTTGTTTTTGCTGACTCAATAACATCTTATCTTTAATCGTGTTATCAATCCCTTTAAAACCTTGACCTTCAACATTATCTAATATTGGAATGATTGTATTAAAAATTGATCTAATTTTCCTTCCCAAAATTAATTTACTAGGTTCAATCCCCGTAGACATAGAAGGCGTATTCCTAATATCAACCAAAAATGTTAAAAGTTTATCCTCAAAATCAGCAGGCAATTTATTATTTATCATAATTTTTTTTTAAAAATTCTTTACCGTTCTAACCCCATTTTCGGCAAGTCCGTTAGAAGCTGGATGGTTGACAGGAGATGTCAACGATTTAATATTAAAATTATGACAAAATTCCTTAAAAACTGTTGAAGTGAACGCTGTACCATTGTCACTTACTATCTGCTCCGGAATTCCGAAATTAGAAAATAATCTTTTCAAAACTTTTATTGTACAAAACGAATCTACTTTATTTACGATGTGACAGTCTATCCATTTTGTAGTTGCATCAACGATTATTAAAAAATTGTAACCACCAAAAGGTCCCATGAAATCAATATGCAATCTATTCCATATTAATCCACTGATTGGCCACGGCTGTAACTCAACTTTACATGGAGTGGGTAAACACTCCAAGCATCGAACGCACTGCTTCACAGTTGCTTCTACCTCTGAGTTCATCCCTAACCAAAAAAAATAATTTCGAGCAAGATTTTTAGATTTAACAATACCTAAATGCGATTGATGTATGAAATTCAATATGATTTCCCTTAATTCCCTCGGAACCACAAATTTATTATTATAAAATAAACACGAGTCATAAGTCGATAATTTATTTCTAAAATACCAGAATTTTAACAAGTCATCCTTTAAAAACTTTTTATCCGGCCAACCATTGATTACGAACCCAATAATGGTTGCTATGTTTACATCTTTAATCGAAAACTGCTTCATCGTTTCTTTTGAAATTGTCGTTTCCGCCTCAATTATATTTAAAAAATCCGATTCAATCTTATCAACGTTCAGACTACCAATATAATTTAAGAAATATTCGCTACCGTCGACCTCGTCGATACAATCACTTAAATTATTATTACTATTGACCGGCAACCTAGATAAGAAATCCGCTTTGTTCTCACCCGACTTGACATATTCTATATTATAGTCAAATGTTTGTAAAATCAGCGCATAGCGCTGTAGCCTATTTGCCGCTAGTATTGGCACTTGTTTTTCAGTGTTCAAAATATGTACCAAAGCTTTATTATCACAAGTTAGAACGAATTTATTACCATATAAATATTGAAAGAATTTTTTTAATCCAAATATTATTGCACACGCTTCCTTATCTAGAATGGAATACCTCAATTCCGTTTTTGACAATAAACGGCTAGCGAATGCAATCGGTCTTTCCATGCCATTCTCATATACGTGACATATAATAGCAGATATACCTATATCACTCGCGTCTGTAATTAGCTTGATAGGTAATTGTGGGTCAAAATGCACCAAAATATTGTCTGACGTCAGCAGTTTCTTAACTTGCTCAAACGCAATATTGCATTCCTGAGACCATACAAATTTTATCCCTTTTTTCAACAATTGGTATAAAGGAGACAAAATACCTGACACATTCTGTATAAAAGACCTATAGTAGGAAATAACTCCCAGCAAACTTCTAAGTTCCGAAACATTTTTCGGTACACTCATTTGGGTAATAGCATATATTTTATTTTCTAAAGGCATAACTCCTTTCTGCGAAATTCTATAACCTAAATATTCTATCTCTGTTTCTAGAAAAGAACACTTATTTTCATTAATAGTTAATCCGCAATCACTTAGCTTGCTAAGTACTGCTTCACAAATAGAAAATAATTCCTCTTTAGAATTCCCAAATAAAAGTAGATCATCTAAAAATACACGAACGTTCCTAAGTCCACCAACTATCGCCGTAATGACTTGCATAAAGATGGCCGGACTCGTGCTTAAGCCAAAAGGCAATACTTTATAAGCAAATAAACCTATATGCGTACTAATCACACATAATTTTCTAGACTTTTCGTTCAATGAAATTTGTCCAAATGCATTTCGTAAGTCTATCTTAGCAAAATATTTTGCACCATTCAGAGATGAAATTAAATCGTCAATACGAGGTAGTGGGTATTTCAACTTCGCTAACATAGGATTCAATGTTGTTTTGAAATCAGTACAAATCCTAATTGAAGCGTCTTTCTTTTTTACAACAACAATCGGGCTTGCAATATCGCTTATTTCTACCTTTTCAATAATGTCTTCATGCAACATTCTCTGTAACTCTATCTCTACTTTCTCACGTAAACTAAAAGGTAATGGCCTCGGATTTACAAACTTTGGCCTAAAGTCCGAATTAACTTCAATGTTTGCCTCATAATTTTTAAGCCTACCCGATTTTTCTGAAAAAACATGAGCATATTTCTTCTTTAAACTTTCACGAAAAACAAGATGATTATCACAATTAATCTCACTGAATTTTACAGAATTTATTCCACTTAATCCGATACCGAAAACTTGTAAAAAATCTCTACCAACTATTGTAGAATTACCATTTTTAATTATTACGAACTGTATTTTCGCACTTTTACCTAAAAATGACACCTCTAAATTCACTTTACCTAAAACATTTAACTGCGTTCCGTCATACCCTGACAAATGAACATTATACTTTTCTAAATCGTAAGAAACAAAATATCTTAAATACACTTCATATGGTATCGCGTTAATCGCAGCCCCCGTATCTACCAACGCCGGCAATATTATGTTACCAATTAACAAATCTATATATGTGGGTTCCGGCCCCACATTATTATTAACCACGAACACCGAATTCAACCGTTTATTTTTAGTACCTACATAATTTTTATTGTATTTACACAAATTACTAGGATGACCCGATTTGTTACAATGATTACACAAAATTTTTTTCCAGCAATCTCTTTGCAAATGATTTTTTTTTCCACACAAAAAACAAGTTTTTAACGTACCATTAACCGGTGATTTACTCCGCATTGAATTTTTATTCCTGGAAGGACTATCTTTCCTGGATTTATGGAAATACTCGCTTTCCTTATGAACAACATTTAAATTCGGATTTACTTTTTTAAAAGCCACAACATGTTCCCACGTCGCCGCTAGATTAATGCAATCCGTAAAAGAAGTATCGATTGCCTCTACGAATAGCTTGTGTTTCAATTTTTCATTAAAAATCCCAATAACGAATATGTCCTTTAAACATGGTTCCAATCTCAGCTCAAAATTACAAGATAAACTTAACCCTCTCAATCTAGCCGCGTAATCTTTAACGGATTCGCTAGGAAACTGTTTACATTTATAAAATAATTCACGAGACTCAAAAATATTTTTAACTGGTTTGCAATGTGAATCAAATAATTTACATAAATCTTCAAAAGAACAAACAGAAACCTTTTTTGGAAAACATAAATCACATAATAGAGAGAAAGTTTCTTCCGTGAGGCAACTCAGCAAAAATGCTCTTTTGCGTTCTGGTGACAACAACTTATCATCATTTAATATGAGGGCCTGATCCAATCGTTCCCTGAACAATGACCAGTCTCCCGTTCTGTAACAGAACGTCCCCAAATTCTTACAAATCGCCTCCATTGGGAGAAGAACTGAAACAAGTTGAATAAAATATACGTATCTCAGCCCTTCCAGAGGTTATGCTCCGAGCCCCTGCCCTGAGCCTGTGAATCACCAACGTCTCAGCACCCTTTTCTGGCTCCGTCTCCCTTCAGCTGCGGACACGATCACCTTCCAAGGTCTTCCTTCCCGCTGTAGCGACAGAACCCCGGTCCCGGATTCCGGCCAATTCACCCTTGATGCCGATCTTGATCCTGGATCTTCTGCGTACCCCGTGTAACGGTGTACTCTCGACAAAATGTTGCAATGTCGGCTCCCACACACGTGTAAAATTGCGTTTTTACCGCGCAATTTGCCCGGCCCGATCTGCGTGCTCGCCTCGGCTGCGTGTGAATTCTCCAATTTGATAGCCTTTTATTATTCTTCTTCTTCCTTCAAAATTTAGCGATCCAACGCCCAAAAGCGCCAGACTATACTGTGATCACCAAAAATTCGAATAATCTTCTTGAATCATCTGATTCTCCGTAAACTTTTAATAATTTACGAACTACCGTGCTGCGCCACTGTAACGTATGTTAACTCTACATACTCAATAATAACAATGCTTGTATTATAATATTTATTTGTAAGAAGACTATCACGGTTCTGGACTGAGAGACTCATTCCCGCTCATACGATCTCTTATATACGTCTCGTACTCGCTGTCTCGCTCTCATGCTGTCCCCCTTACACACATACACCACACTGTGTCTGTTCTACAGGTATTTCAATGGAGCCTGCTCCAAGGAGCTAGCAGCATTGATTCCTGATGCACCAGTGCACGTGCGCGAAACTCGACGGACACGAACTGAACACCCGTTCACGGTTGACGTTGGCTTCATGAGAACGGGCCGTTTTTACGATTCGTTTTTGTGTAAGTCGGCTCGTATGTGGAACGAGCTACCGGCATCTGTTTTTCCTCCCTCCTATAATCCGAACCTCTTCAAGGCCCGCATTAACAAATCCCTTCCTACAGCCCCTACCTCTTTCCGCCTCACAACGCCGCCCAACCGGGTGGTGACATAGTTCCCTGTCTGTACACTGCACAGGCAGGGACACTCTTGTGAGGTGTCACATAAAAAATAAAAATAAACTAATATTTGGAGAGACAATTTATGAATTTTGTATCGGAATCAATGATGATATCGGTAAATGAAATCTATTTATTGTTTATTTGTGAAAAAAACAATAATTTCAATAACATTTCACAATATTTATAATTATTAATATACCTACGAGTACATTAATCAAACGGTCGTCGATTTAAACTACTCCTTGTTTCTGCTAGTCCATTTCCACTCTCCTCACCCATCTGCACCGGTGTGGGAGGGGATGATCTTCTCATTTGTCCTTCGGTTGACGCGTGATAGCTGATTTTAGTGCACGATATCTACCTTACATGGACATTAGGGCGTCCCAAAAAAATTAAAGTGGTTATTTTTCAACGCATACCCTCTAATTTTGTTTCAATAATTACAAAACACTTATAAATAAAATTTCGTTCACTTTGGACAACTGCAACCCGTTCCGACTTGCATCGAAAGATGTTAGTACTTGTACATTAAGACGCCAGCGAGCAAACGTTTTGATGAGCTTGTAGTTACTTGCTTTTTTGTTAGTAAACGAATATCACTCATTCAGGCAAGATGTTGTTAGATTTACGCAGTTCTAAAAAGATTATATTTTTGATAGGAGTCGTAAAACACCAAATATCGGGTTCTAAACTGCCATCTAATGTTCTTGAAGTTTTGTTCTACAATATCCGGAAAGTGAATTTAACTGTCAATATATACCAAATATAGCCATAGTTGGTATTAAAAGCTGTATTTGAAGTAAAAATCAGTCAAGTGACTACAAGCCCTGACATCCCACTCTTCAAAAAATTTCGAGATAACTGTACAAATTTTGATCCCGATAAAATTCAGTGCTACAGAGAAAATCTCACATTGCACCTAACCGCTTCCGAAATCGATGATTTTTTTGACTTTTACCACACTGCACTGACAACAAAAATACTTACAAAGAGATGACTATTGAGAGTTGTTAGAGCTCTCTGTGATAGTTTTAGGAGGAGATACAGCGAAAAAATTCATGATTCGGCCTCCAGGTGCTCGATGGATGGCAAAGGCGCCTTATTCCTTGAAAATATCATTAATTTGTGCGCAATTTAAAATTACCGGTAAGGATTAGACGTTTGCCTGTTCGTAGCAACATCCTATGTCAAGCCATATTATAGCAGTTAAAGCACCTTACCAGGACTTGGGCTTTTGAAATCGATGAAGGCTTAAGAAAAAATTGATGAAAACATCTCAATGGCAGTTTTATTTCTGTTCAGTAAGCAGTTATGGTATTTGACCGATGAAGGATCTATTTTATCGCTGTTTGACGACGCTGTGGATTAAACAATTAAAATTAAAATGCTCGAAATATCAAAAAACATAATAATTTATCAACCCTTGATAAACGTTACATCCCATCGAAGGAAGATCTTGATGGTAAATTGTATGGTAAGTTTATTAAGTAGTTACAATTATGTTTTGTATTGAGGTTTTTAATCATTTCATTATTTAGTGAATTTTGTTTCAGAGAAAAATATTTACGACTTCATTTCAGTCAAGAGCAAGTATTTTTTTGACCGTCTGAAAACAGATTTTTTAACGAATTTCCTACAATATGGTCAAATAATGCTTCGTATCAAGAAGTCAGAAAGATGGTGTCGCCGCTGAGGGTAGTGAATGATACAGCTGAAAGAGCAGTTAAGTTAATGTAAGATTTTCATGGCTTAATCACGGTCGAAGAGGAACAAAAAAATTTTTTGTTACGATGCGTTCAGGAACACCGGAAGATTTATCCTGACTGTGAAAAACAAACTATGAAGAGAAAATTTAATCAATAATCCATTTTTAAATATAAAATACTACATAATTGAATATTTGTGCATTTTTAAATTTTATTTATCCGACAAAAATGAAAGTTGAAAATCCTTCCATATTAACTCTGTACCATATGTTTGGCATCAAGTCGGCACGGGTTGCCGGTGTTAAATCAAAATAATATTTATTATATGAGTTATTGGGATCAAATGGAATAAAATAAGAGGGTATGCATATTTAAATTCATGAAAAAAGAATTCTTCCTTATGTCCTGGGACACCCTAATGGACATCCTGGGTCATCTTGTGCGTGTACTGAATTGCATTATAGCGTATCCTCTATGTTTGTATGGTTATTACAAAAACCATGCTATAAAAAACATGGGCAACCCATAACACTAGGTCTGTTTCAGTTATTGATTTTTTTACCTCAGAAATAAACGCAATTCTCATGTCGTTATGTTCGTCTGCTGACCAGCATTTGGAAGAAAACTGAAAAGCTGACATTCAAAAAAACAACATGAAAATGATTGAAATAAAATTTTGTTTTATATCTTAATCTTCAGAGTGTATAATAATATATGAATTTTTCTTTAGAAATTTTGAATAATATTATATACATTTCTTTGAACAGGTTGTATAATTCCTTAACTGAAAATACAAATATATATTTATATTGAATAATTACGTAGAAAGGTTTTTAAATACCTACCTACTTACAAATCCTATGATTTCATGGGAAATTTTAGTTCTGATTTATTAAATAAGAGAAAATCAGAACCTTTTTAAGACGGGAGGCCTATCATTTATGGTAAAATTATAAATAAAATAAAATTTAGAATGCTAAAGTTCATTTATCAAAACGGCAAAAAACTTAGGTACATACTAAATAATTTATAGTTTCAATGAAAAACAATATACATTTTTACCAAAAACTTTTTAACAAGTGTTCAGAGAAACAATACCTACTTGTCCAAAATAATAATTTCTGTGAAACATCCCTGCCAAATTGTGTTTCGGCGTAGTCATTTCGACGAAGGTTAGTGTTCTAGGGTTAATGGATTAATTCATGTTGCTTTCGTATTTGCTAACATATTTCTGTAATCACGGATGTTTTTTGTATGTTGCTAATTACAAAGGTTGCTAATTATAATTAGAGGAAAGTTCGCTGAATTAATCATGGGTCACGAAAAAGGGTTACCGAACCTTTATCCATTTTATATATGTTGAAGGATGCTTTTCAGGTGAAAAAGCACTCTCGTTTGAAATTTGTTTTAAAGGATATAAATATATGGAATGTTGTTTTTTTTAAGTTAAAGTTTCAAAACATTTAATACTATTCGTAAGCTGTCACTAAAAAGTTTGAAAGGATACTTATTATTATAAGTCAAGTGATCAAATGCTAGGTACGGGCCATGTCAAAGGACAGAAAAATAAAAGATAATGTATGGGACGTTGTATCAATATATGTGAAGTAAGGAGTGTCTGACAAGACAGAGATGTATGGCGGACTACCCTCTCTGCTAACCACTGAGGGGAAACGGTGTGATTATTATATAGTTGGTTTTAATTATAATACTTGTATTTTCTATACCGAATTGGCTAATTATAACAAAATTTTTGCAAGGGTATGCAGAGAGGCCGGAAAGCCGCGCAATGTTTTCTTTACTAACAACTCTCATTTACTTTCATTCACTCTTACTCTCGACTTTTTTTTTTTTTTATTTATTCACATTTAAACCCGCTAAACTACTTATGTAGTTTGTCAGCAGAGACATAGAGACAACATTTATACACTCATAAGATACAATTTGAACGGTACATAATTACATAAATTGGTTACATTGCAGAAAAGTTTAAATAGCAGCCTTATATAATAAGCAAGTAAAAATAAATGTATGAACAAATTAGTATTATCAACATAAAACATAAAAGCCTTATAAAATAAGCAAGTAAAAATAAATGTATGAACAAATTAGTATTATCACCAAGTACATCAATAGTTTCATAAATAGAGGTAGGTAGTCAGGTATTACAAAATATTTTTTTTTTCCATTTTCTAAGAATATGAATTCCATTTCAGGGGCATCAGTATAGATCATTATTATCCAATAACCATTTCCTTAGATTATATTTAACATTAGCAGTATACATGTTATTATTTTTAATTGTCATTGGTAATAAGTTAAACATTTTGGGTACTATATAGTTTAAAGTTCTTTCTCCATATTTATTAGTACATTTCGGAACTACCAGTCCTTCATTTTGAGTGAATCTTGTGTTATGTTTATGGCAAACTCTTTCCCTATACAATGAATCAGACAATATAACATGTTGACTTACAATATTATAAAACAATAATCCTCTGACAGGTAAAATATTCAGAGACTTGTATATTAATTTAATGTTACTTCTGTGTTGATTGTCATATTTATGGATTAACAATTTTATAATGGAGTTTTGTAATGTTTGTATATAGCTTATATTAGTTTTACAAGAATGTCCCCAAGAAGTAATTCCATAACGTATAGTGGATTCAGCCAGAGATAAGTAGATTAACTTTAAAGTACTTATAGGCACGAAATATTTTATTTTATAAATCCTACCCACAATAGCTCGTAGACGTTTACAAACATTAGCAATGTGTACATCCCATTTCATGTAGCAGTCAATAGTAACACCCAAATATACATAACTTTTGACAAAATCAATGGTTTCACATGAACAGGGCTGTGCAACATTTTTATGTATGCAGTCAAATGTGTGTGTATATAATGAAGGAATTACATTACATCTGGCGTGTGGAGATCTGATGTCCATAATTTTAGTTTTTTTGGCGTTTATAAAGAGGCCTGCATCATGCGACCATTTCAGTAGGGCAATAAAATCATGTTGCATAAGGTTCATTGCAGTAACCAGATCTTCGTGCGATATTACGAGCGCCGTATCGTCTGCATATACAAAATGTTTAACAAATGAAAACAATTTTCTCATAATTGAGACATAAATAATATAAAGGGTTGGCCCTAGAATTGACCCTTGTGCAACACCTGTTGAGATATATTTTCTTTTGCTAAATTTTTTAAGAATTTTTACTCTTATTTGTCGATCAGTTAGTAAATTTTTTAATAAAACTAGCAGCTTTCCTCTAATTCCTATTGCCTCCAGTGTTTCTAATAGTTTATTTGTATCAATGGTATCAAATGCCTTAGAGTTATCTATGAATAAAACCAAAACTTGTTTTTTTAGATTTAATTCATAATTTATGTGATTTGAAAATTCCTGAAGCAGCATTTCCGTACTTTTTTTCTTTTGAAATCCATATTGGTTGGGATCCAACAAAGAGAAAGATTCTAGATATTTATTAAGTTTTATGGAAATGTATTTTTCAAGTATTTTTTCTAGGGCTGGCAATATGCTTATTGGCCTATAATTTTGAATATCTGTATGTTTGCCCCCTTTGTAAATTGGCCTAGTGATGCTACTTTTTAGTTCATCTGGTATTACTGCTTGCGATAAAATTAAATTGATAAAGTGTGTTATAACAGGCCCTAAAATATTAATATGTGTCTTAATGTCAAACATTCGAATGTTGTCAATCCCTGGTGACTTTGAATTGTTTAATTTGCTAACAATAATATTGATTTCTTGGCAGGTAGCTCTGGGTAGGTACATACTATGTTGCACTTCATTCGGCCTGACGGTCGATGCTAAATAATCACATTTATGTATCATAGAGCTAACACTATTTGTAAAATATTCAACAAACTTATCTGCTACGGTTTCTTCATTATTCGTATTTAACATATATTTCGAGATTATTTCGTCACAACTACTTTTGGACTTGCGTCCTAATAATTTATTTATTTCATCCCAAGTTTTTTTTGTATTTCCAAAATAATTTTTGAATTTATTGTTAAAAAAGGTAGACTTGCATTTAATAATTTATTTTGTCACCTTATTTCTGAAAGTTTTATATTCCAATTCAAAGAATTGATTGCTAGGAAAATTCTTCCACCTTCTGTACAATGAATCTTTTTTTTAATGTTTTCTAAGATATTAGAAGTTATCCAAGGTTTTATTGACAGAGGTCTTTTTTTGGGTTTATAATTCATAACGATTTTACTCTGTTCATACAAATTCTTAAAGTTGTTTTTAATTTTACTATATAGTATATTGCAATCTTGTTCCTCAAGCAAGGAGTGCCACTTAAAATTATGAATGTTTTTGTCGATTTTGTTTTGCGATAAAAACGAAATACTTTCCCCGTGTTCTGGGGCTTCTTTCCTTGCACTATATTTAATATTAACTGCAGTTAAAAAGTGATCCGCTATAGTAATATTATTACATACACATGAGGAAAGAGAATCGCTTTGTTTACATCCACTGTTAAATCGGACAAATATGTGGTCTAAACAAGTACGAGTAACTTTTCCTGCTAAAACTGCTTCTCTAGTTACGTCACAAATACATTTGATTAAATAATTATCCGACATTATATTTTCATATGCCATAATAATAGGGTTTTGACAATTTAACAAGTCTAGATTAATATCTCGTATAAGTAAAACATTTTCTTTGGGGCTTATAGTATGCAGAATGGCAGATATTTCATTAAGAAATATATTGATATATTGTTGTGTTAGATTTGTGGTATTTATTATTTTAGAGATGTAAACAAAATCAAATTTAATAGGTGTGGATTTTTTTTTAAAGAATGATATTAATCACATCTCTTTTTTTTTATGAAATAATGAAATTAATCACATCCCTTTTTTATGAAAGAATGAAATTAATCACCTAGCTTTGCTTTAGGAATTAACGAAATTGATCTCTCTGATTTTATATGAAAAAAATAAATTATTCACCTTGCTTTATGACGGAATGAAATTAATCACTTTTCTTTTTGGTTTATAGATCATAATAACGTCATTTGCGTACATCAAGGGGTGGGAATAATTGATACTAATAACAGTTCGTTGTGGAATAAAAGATGAAGATAGTTTTGTGGGTAGATAGATACCTTCCGTAAGAGACGGATTAATTGCTGTATGTTACGTACCGTAACTTTTTATATTATTTCATCTTATCTTAGCCTTGACCTATGAAGGTTCTATAATTGTAACGGACGTTAATGGGCATATTTTTCCATTTAAAAAAAATATTTTTACATTTATAAAATGTGCCAACTGGCAAGTCCAAGTGGCGTAGACTGGCAAATTCCTCACTCCCTGCCATTACTCATTTATATCCCGTTTCGGCCAAAATTGCCCGAAATTTCTGACCCCGAAAAGCATCGGTACCGTATTGCGCACGTGCCCCAGACGAGCGGTACGATGTTCAGTTTTTTGTATGCAAATTTTACTAGATTACTAAATTATAATTTACAAAATGTTTATAATACCTGTTATAACTTGTAAATCTCCTCAGCGGTAGTCAATTAAAAATTATTTTCGATATGCTACCACTGAGGAGATATTTAAATGCCTTTTTTTAACGATTTAATGAAACCATTTTTTATAATTAATTCACATATTTGTCTCTACAAAAATCCAGGAACCTTGTAGCATAGTGAATCTTTCCTCTTTCGGAGCGCTATGTTACTAGAAACGTGCGAAAAATACTTTCATAACCTTTTTACAAATTTGATCGCTTTAAGATCATATTAACAATTTTATTTTACAATCTTTTCTTTTTTGTCGTATCTTGACAAACTAAAAATCTAGTTGTCAAGATACAGATTGTTATAACTACTATGTAATTGTTATACAGGCGAGCTTGTAAAATATTTTCAAAGTCTCAATTTCAAGCGTCTGCCTTCAGTTAACCTACCGACAAAATGAATATGCAATATTTTGCGGTGGCTTATGAACTCATATGTGGCGCGGGTAAAATCCCCACCCCTTTTCGGTCAGCAAACTTATAGTCGACTTTATTGGATATAAGCAGCAACAAAATAAAATTAAATCAGTTCCTCTTTACCATCAAAACAAGTTTTTTACTTCTACAAGTAACTCCTGCCCTCCAATTGCCTCACCTTGCTCTTCTGCTCTAAATCTTCTGGTGTTACCTCTTCAAGACCAGCCGGCCCTGTCTAGGACAACCGCCAAACGCCAGAAGCGAGCAGAGACGACAGCACACCCAGTGCCCAACATTCACCGAGCACCAGGTGCGCGAGGCAGATTTCCATAAAATATACCACTACCATCATCATCGGCTGTAAAGGAGCATTCCCATCGGTTGAAGACACGGTTTGGACCAGGCGCCCAAATCTACAGTCTTGTGCAGACTTCTGTCCAGTACAATAATATAAAAGTGATTATTAAAACTGGAAGCTATTCTCATGGAGATTCAAATAAGTTAATTTGTTTGAGAAAATACTTTGAATGAACAAGTTAACTTGTTATTTATTACGTACATAAAATATGTGCTGATGTATTTTATTAACTGAAGGTTATCTGTGTAGTAAAAAATTTGAAGTATTAATCATTTTGTAAAAGTAGCTTATATAACTCTGCAAACAGAGGCGTGCTAGGCATATTACGTAAACGGTTATAAGCAGGTTAAAGATTTGTTATTTGTTTTTGGGGTATTATGCCGTGTTGCGCTAACTTCTTCTTTAGCCAACGTTTCGGACAGCATTGCAGTGTCCATCATCAGGGCAGATGTGTTATTACACGGCATAATACCCCAAAAACAAATAACAAAAATACTTTTGGCCGTGAAAATCTTAAATCATATTAGGTTAAAGATTTTATCTACCTAGTTCTCGTTTATGTGTAATGTCGTGGAATCTCACGAATGAAATCCGGTTTGGTGCACAAATCATCTTATCGTTATCATCATCGATAGATGCCACAACACTTGGAAAGTCCTGGCCACTTCCAGAAAACAACCCGACTTTTCGCATCAGTTGAACAGGATTCTAATTTCACTTTACTTTGTTCTGAGATATGTGATGTCAAGTTTTGCAAAGACGATTCGTCATAATCTATTTACCGATTATTCTGTTTTTGAGGTTGAATCTTGTGTAAACCATTTTATTTTAATACATTTTAAAGGAACATATTTAAATAAGACGTATACTTACCATTTTAGAACATACCTAAAGGCGCAAATAGTATCACATGCAAACAGCTAGGGCATAATAAATCATTTATAATATTTCATCCTAATGCCATTCCAAGATAGGACCACGTTCTAATTGAATATTTTCCTTTAAAATATGTTAAACTTAAATACCTTGCACGAAATTGAACCAGAAAGTGTTAAATACATTATGAGAAATCATCTCTGCAGATTTGACACCTCAGAACATGGTAAGGCAAAGTTTGAACCCTATCCAACTAAAGTGACGAATTACACTGAGCCTCGTAAAAATGTCAGATACAAACCAAATAACAATTACAAAAGGTTCAAAGTAATGTTATAATCTTGTAAACTCAAAATTTGATATTAGAACTTATTCATAGTATCCATGGAAACAAAACAAAGATAGCTCTGAAAGATATTTTCGCTATGGAAATGAGTAAGATAAATGGTTTTGAAATCTATTTTGAAAATAAAATGTAATTGAGATCTTTGGCCAACTGAGGTGATGCACTCCCGCCGATCTCCTATAGCTGTCTTCATCCAGTTCCTTATGTCAAATAATTTTATGTTTGCTCTCAAATCATCCAACTAACGAATCATCTATGTTGTGAATGAACCAAAACCCTGAAGGCTTACTGTAAAGAAGCCACTTTAATTTAAATGCAAGCTAAGTATTCTACCCAGCAGAGCCCTTGTAGTTCGAAACCATAATTTGTTCGTCAGACGCATAGACATCCAATCAGACGATTGGATAAATAGTTACGAATATTGATTAATTATACTTCTTGAATAGTTTCGAAGAAAAAATCTTAACCCTCTTTCCAAAACAGTTGCTAAACAAACATTTATTTTATCAATTATATCCAACTCCTCCAATTCGTTCTTCTCCGTAATTGCTCATTGATCAACAGTCATATCTTAACACTGTCCTAATAAGTGTTAATTTGCGGTCGGATATCTTTATTAACGAGAAGACACTCAATAAATATTGTAAATTGTAAATAAAGTAAATATTGTAGCCAATCCAAAGATTATTTTACTCTTCATATTCCTCAACGTGGATCTATGCATCGCTGGGATCAGGTCTTTTTCCATCCTTTCCAATGTTTCCTAATTTAAGTCAGCCATTTTATACCTTCCCATATCTATAACTCGTCGCTCCATCTCTACTACGGTCTTCCAGGAGCTCTTTGTATTCCTGGTCTCACCAACCAAATTTTTTTGGTTTGCAGCCTAGCCTTCTCATTTCCATTTTAGTTCATACCAACGAGTATTAATATCAGAATCACTTAAGTTTTCAGATTGCCACATAACAGTTTCAATATATTTATAATAAAGGAATAAGGGTGGGTGGTAGGTTCGTTTGAAAGCCGCCCAGCAGGACAACGTAAGCTGGGTAGATTAGAACTGACACACCCTGCGGGTTGGTTACAACACACTCCCCGAATGAATATTTCATGAAAACACGTTATTAAACTGAGGATGAATACAAATAAAATACGCAAGGGATGTTTGTAATAAATGTAAATAATTGGAAATTCATTTCGGTGAGGACTTTATTGAGATGTGTTTGTAAACCGGGCTTTCATAAAGCAACCCTCAATTTTCTAAGACTAAATTACATTTCGTAGCCCGCATATTTTCATGGATATACATAACAACGCATCTAACACTAGAGAATTTCGACCTATCCGGAAAACGCTTGCATAAATATGCTTTAATTTAATGTTTAGGTAATAGGCTTTCATAATATACCTATCTAGAGATTTGATATAAGTTAGATATTGTTTTCCTTGTGATACAAAATTACAAGAAATGTTCTCATGCTAAAGATGGTATGTGAAGCAAAACTGTATATATATATATATATATATAGGTGTATAAACACAATAGTAGCTACCAAAGAAACACAGCTTCATCTCTGCTTCTTTCTATACCACTCGATGAATATAGCTTGGAAAATATGATATTGTATAAAATCTTATGTCATATTCTGTTAAGTGACAGCAAAATTTATTGGTAATTTTGTGCGGCGCTCCTTATACTTTAAACTTTTCATAAAGTAGAATTGACGATTTTATTTAGTATTCTTAAGTTAGCTTACATTATTAATTTTTAAGATGCGCAAATTTACGTATTGTTAAATTTTTAAGATACGTAAATTTAAAAATGGGCATTCCTAGGGAAAACCTAAATTACGATAACGTACTTTATTCATTAAATTTAATAAAATTATCTGATCCCAGAATTATTTCCGATTATATAATTTAGTATAAAATTATTAATTCAATGTTTGATACCCCTGATTTATTATATGTAATCTCTTTTCATACTCCAAGCAGGTCAGTTACAAGACAGTACCTACCATATTATCGTAGCAATTCAATATCAACGTCCCAATATCACACTCCTATGCGACGGATTCAACAGCTAGGAAACAAATAGTACCATGTTGTTGATATATTTAGTACATCAATTTCAATATATAAGCATACCCTATTGAAGTTTTTTCATCAAGTAGTGGAATATCTTAATAAAGGTATTTAATTTGATTTGACTAACACATAATAATTTTGTCAACTGAAACAGAAAAAAAATATTTTTTATGTTTTGTGCCTGCATGCTGTGTAGATTAATTTCATGATATTTTGACTTTATATTTATTTTCCTGCAATTGTTTTAAATAGTCGTTTCCTGCACTATTTTCGTGCATAATTTCGTAAATATTTTTTATAAATAAATTATTGCGCGTGCTTATAATTTTACAAACATGAGGTGATTTTTTACGAAAACGGCGCTCTATAAATCAGCCTAATATTATATTTACTATGAAAACAATAATAGTTGACATATTTGACAAACACATAATCAGTCACAAACACAATATAAATATTGTGGAAGACACACTTTGTTATTTTCTTTCTAAAAATAAGAATACATCGTAGTAATTTCGTTCGGAATTTTATCATACAGTTGGACGGCCTGGTACATAGGAGGTTTCTGGATTGCTTTTACTTTTTGGAAATAATTTGCTTTGCCTTTCTCGTCCCGTATATGTGTGTCTCGTGATTGTAATACTTATTTTCACATCTTACCCCTTTAGATCAAAAAAAGTCACGCCACTGGTCCCTCAATTCTTCAGTATTATTTTGTAGTTGTCAGAACTAAGCTATACTCAAAGTTAAGCCCTGGGGTCCAGACCAAGAATATGAGCAAAGAATGGGGCCTGTGATTGTCCCCCCCCCTTTTCCTTCCCCCTCCAACCACTTCACGAAGTACGTAGCCTGTAATCGAGATGAAGACAGATGTATATGGCACGATAGAGAACACTCGTTATTTTTCCACATTATTTTAAGAAAAATAACATAAAAATTAAATGCCGTTAACATACATTTTTATTTTCTACATATAATAATAATAATAATAAAGATAAATAATGATTTTTTGTCTTCTTTTCTTAGTAACAATATAGAGATAATGATATCCTCACTGGGATCTACCGTGCTGAGGATGTCATTTACATATTATAATTTAATTATAAGAAATTAATATTACAACAAAGAAACATATGAATTTAATTATAAACATATATCAGTTAGTATAATTTTTTTTTGGAATAAGATAAGATAGTGTTTTTTTGTATAGTTCAGTTTAGTAAATTCGGTTTTAGTCTGTGTTTGATATCAGTATATTTTCTATTTCAGATCTCCCTATATTAAGTATGTAGTTTTTTATTTGAGATTTAAATGTTATAATGTTGAGGTTTTTGAGTGAGAGTGGTATTTTATTGTAGAGTTTAATACTATGATATAAAAAGCTTTTTGGCCCAAAAGTTGTATTAGTAGTTATTTGTTGGATAAGTTTTTGACCATCAGATCTAGTGTTTCTATTGTACGTGTTTGTTGTTATTTCTTGGGTTTTGTACTTATTAATGTAAATGAGTATAGTTTTAGAATATAGTTGTTTAATTGACATGACGTTAAGATTGATGAAGATTTTGTCAGTGCTAGTTCTTACAGGAACTTTCAGTATAATTTTCATTATGGCTTTTTGAGTTTTAATTAGTGGATTTAGTATATTTTTATTTGCACTGCCCCATCCGATAATACCGTATTCTAACAGTTATTGGTAGAGAAACATGTAGATTTTGACTAAGTCTTTTTTAATGCGCACATTCCTGATAGTTTAAAAAAAAAATAACTAAGTTTTTTAATTTTATTAATTTAAAACATAATACAAATATACGAGTATATTTCATATGTGAAATCGAATTATACATACTAAATAAGATTAATGTTCACTTATTCTTCTTCTCGAGTACAGCTTTTACCAAAGGTTTCTCTCGTGCTCTCTCTCTCTAACCTAACCTAACCTGGAGGTTATCAGCAATATCTCAGATTCACTTCCCAACCAAAGACGCCATTCAATGATATTGGAATTCCAACAGTGATCTGTAGAGCTATGGTTTCCTAAGAAAGCGGAGCTGTTATTTAACGGCCGTAATGTAGCGATAGATGAGGATCACTTAATCATTTTAGATCATTGATAATCACTAAAATGCTGTCCATCTATGTATCTACACAAACCAATTGGCATTGGTTTCCTCGAGAGCGTCGATTATGAGCGGGAAGTCAAATAGCTGTGCCGCCATTTGCATCACGGCCGTCATCGCGGTAACAAACCATTGTTGTCGTAGGACGTTTTTTCTCGTGTTAACATTTAAAATAAATTAGTGCACACGTAATTCTTAGGAAGCCATAGCGGCCGTTTAGTTATACCCGCCATATCACGATCACTGGACGACAGCACTGCTTTCTTAGGAAACCATTCATAGCTTTACACAAGTTTTAAGGCCAGTACGGACCCACTGGAGTGAGATTATTCTCCTAACCAACCGAATAGAATTCCTATGTCTCAAAGAGATTCCTATTAATCATTATTTTATAAGAATAATTATTTCCTCTTAGTTTTACACTTTTCTCGACAGGGTGAGAAGCAAACTACAAAAAAACTTTTTTCGTTTTTTTTAACAATAGTTCCAGTTTACCAATGTACATCTTCCACATAAACTAACGTCAGTCGCAATTAAAAAAACTTTTTTGGCCTTGCTTTTATAAATTAAGACCAACCCTTTGAGGGCGAACAAGGGTTTGCTCAAGAAGCTTTATGCCTTGACATTACATAAAAGAAAAAATTTACATAAGTAAATTCTCTTCCCTTTGCACATCTAAACTTCCTTCAAAAATAAAGCCGGCCTTCCATACTAATAATAACTTAGCCAAACTTATTATTTGTAAAGGCAAAGAGAAGCTACACTAAGCCACTCTGGAATCTACAAACTTAATTGCAACGATTGTCCGGCAATCTATATAAGCAAAACCGCAAGTAATGGAAATATTCGAATAAAAAACACATATGGTGTTTGACAAGTGCAAGTTTTTCAGAATTTGCCGAACATTTAATTGATACTAACCAGACATTTAATAAAAATAAGTCTAAATAGGAATACGTCTAAGAAGCATTAGAAATATCCAAATCGTAATACAATAAATATAATAATTAACCAACAGTCCAATTTTAATGTTGTTCTCTTACATAGTTCCTATAACACCCACCCTTCCCCTATCCTTCTACCCACCCCTCTATCAGCCTGTCTTTAATGTTACTCTCGCAAATGCTTTATCTTTTCCTTTTGTTTACCTTGTAATTTTAATCTGTATTTAATTTAGTTTACATTTCAATTGTCCTGAAGAAGATTGAGCGCAACCGAGACCGGTCGACCTAGCTCAATAAAGTGGTTTGAAACAATGTTTAAAAAAACAATTATTAAATATATACCCCTTGGCATTGAGTGATAGATAACCTTACATTTCATTTGCATGATTAACTAAGTTCAATTTAAATTTAGTGAATTTTTGACAAATTTTCAAAACATTTCACATAACTATATTGAAATTTTCGTGGGTAAATCGAAACTCCACGTCGATAGGTGTATACATTAAATGGATGGGAATCTGATAAGAAGCTATTCTTTCAAATAGTTTTTAAAATAAATTATTGTTGGAAATTGATTGAACAATGATATTTACTAGATACTTCTTATAAAATAGCAAAAATTACAAAGGATAACGAACATTGGAATTACGAATTGTTTAACATGCTTTGATTTCAAAGTTTCATTCAAGTTTCTTCGGGAAAATTATCCAGTTCTTTCAAAATTCTGCCTACATTTAAGTGTCCAGTTAATTTGAAAATCAAGGAGTAATATAACAATGGTGTATGTACAAACAAAAAACAGCTTAAACTCTGTGGCTCAGTCTGTCTGTGCAGATAGAGAAACAAAAGCGCGATTGGCTTATACGTTTAACAGAGGGCGATGTTTTTTTTAAACATGTGTTTCTGTCTCCTATACCTGCAATAGATATAAAAACACGTATTTAAATGCAACGTTGTATCGAAATTTCAAAGCAATCGGTGAAGAACTTTCGGAGTTTTCAAATTTTGAACAAACCAACATTAGGACGGGTTATTTCGGAGAACTTGAACAATTCTTCAAATTTCAAAGCAATCGGTGAAGAACTTTCAGAGATTTCAAATTTTGAACAAACCAACATTAGGACGGGTTATTTCGGAGAACTTGAACAATTCTTCAAATTTCAAAGCAATCGGTGAAGAACTTTCAGAGATTTCAAATTTTGAACAAACCAACATTAGGACGGGTTATTTCGGAGAACTTGAACAATTCTTCAAATTTCAAAGCAATCGGTGAAGAACTTTCAGAGATTTCAAATTTTGAACAAACCAACATTAGGACGGGTTATTTCGGAGAACTTGAACAATTCTTCAAATTTCAAAGCAATCGGTGAAGAACTTTCAGAGATTTCAAATTTTGAACAAACCAACATTAGGACGGGTTATTTCGGAGAACTTGAACAATTCTTCAAATTTCAAAGCAATCGGTGAAGAACTTTCAGAGATTTCAAATTTTGAACAAACCAACATTAGGACGGGTTATTTCGGAGAACTTGAACAATTCTTCAAATTTCAAAGCAATCGGTGAAGAACTTTCAGAGATTTCAAATTTTGAACAAACCAACATTAGGACGGGTTATTTCGGAGAACTTGAACAATTCTTCAAATTTCAAAGCAATCGGTGAAGAACTTTCAGAGATTTCAAATTTTGAACAAACCAACATTAGGACGGGTTATTTCGGAGAACTTGAACAATTCTTCAAATTTCAAAGCAATCGGTGAAGAACTTTCAGAGATTTCAAATTTTGAACAAACCAACATTAGGACGGGTTATTTCGGAGAACTTGAACAATTCTTCAAATTTCAAAGCAATCGGTGAAGAACTTTCAGAGATTTCAAATTTTGAACAAACCAACATTAGGACGGGTTATTTCGGAGAACTTGAACAATTCTTCAAATTTCAAAGCAATCGGTGAAGAACTTTCAGAGATTTCAAATTTTGAACAAACCAACATTAGGACGGGTTATTTCGGAGAACTTGAACAATTCTTCAAATTTCAAAGCAATCGGTGAAGAACTTTCAGAGATTTCAAATTTTGAACAAACCAACATGAGGACGGGTTATTTCGGAGAACTTGAACAATTCTTCAAATTTCAAAGCAATCGGTGAAGAACTTTCGGAGATTTCAAATAGGACTTTCACAGTACCCGTAAATGTACGTTGAAATTTGAACAATTCATCAAATCTCAACGTTCATTTACGGGTTCTGTGAAAGTAATATTCAAATTCTGTTATTATATATTTATAGGCTAGTTTCTTGACAGAACTGAAATAAAAACAGAACTTAAAAATATCTTTCACAGAACTTGAAAATTAACTTTGAAATTAGAAGAATTGTTCAAGTTCTCCGAAACAACCCGTCCTAATGTTTAACAGAATCAGCGTGTTGCGGATATTTTTCAAAATGTTTGTTACAAAAAACATATTTATTTTTCAATTGAATACATTTTAATGTTTGCCTTTCATAATGTTATAAAGTGCCAATTAACCTAATTACTCATAGTTTGTGATATTGAATTAATACTTAAGCTAATAAAGAATTTTATGGTCGTTTGAAACTGATCGACATTTTCCCAGAACCGACGCAACACCATTGTGTTCAGTTTTGCGAAATTTTGTTTCAAATTTCTGTAAAATGATAACAATGCTAATTATTATGCTCGTCATATGTTTAATATTTTATTTAAAACTGTATTAGGTATTAAGTGATAAAATACTAAATGTAGGTAAAAATAAGGTTTAGGTAAAATATTAAGAATATATATTATTATTTATTTAATAATACTAATTTCGGTTGTGTGTCTGCAAATCTGGTTCAATGAGCTTTAGAATTTTTGTTTTGAATATAAGTGTCTTTTCAAAATTGGAATCTACAGAAAGCGATTAATCAATAGTGTAACATTTTTTGTCAGATTTATTTTGAATAAACTTCTTTTCTATTTTTTAGTAGGTACTTAAAGTAGTTATTTATAACAATATAGATATTTTTAACCAGAAAATTGATAAAAAAAATTCCTTGTTTGAAACGCTTATTTAGTTTATTTAAATTTGGGTTGTCTTGACAAATGAAGTCGTTCGTGAAGATTTTGTGAATTTTAAAAGTTTGGTACTTCTTAGTCAACTTGCAACTTTCATTACTACAATTATAATATCCCGTAATTTGTGATGGAACAGCGCTAGGTCATAATAATAACCTGGCATTTTATTGTTTTAAAAATAAGGTAAAATTTCGATCGCGCTGGCCTCGCTTATTATGAATATTTTTTAGATAAAACCTTTAGATTCACCTTAATTACTGTACGACACAACTTTTAACCTTCGGGGAGGTGGAAAATATTGCAATAAAAATTTCAATTACGTAAAATTAAAACTAGCTTTCGTTTTGTAAAACGAGACCGTCCATTTTCAGACTTTATTGTCAAATGTCATTTTGTTTTGTTGGTATTTCTGTTACTATAGGGCGAAACGAACGGCTAGAAGTAGCTAGAGACCTAATCGCGCGGACGTTTTTTTTTAATGTTAAAAAATTCCGTCAAATTAGTATTTACCTAATATGCATGCATTGTGTGCGTTGTGATTGAAATTTATTAGCTGGATTTTATTTTTTTTACGTTCAAATTTTATTTAAGTTAACTATTTCTGCGATTTTAAGCGGCTACGCTAAGTTTGTGTAACATGGTTTATGATGAAAAAGAAAATGCCCCTTTATACCGCCTGCTCGCGTCAAGGCAAGAAAAAAATCCCAGTTTTCAATTAGTTTAGCGGCTACGCTAGGTTTGTGTAACATGGTTTGTGATTCAAAAGAAAGTGTCCCTTTTATACCGCCTGCTCGCGTCAAGGCAAGAAAAACATCCCAGTTTTCAATTAGTTTAGCGGCTACGCTAGGTTTGTGTAACATGGTTTGTGATTCAAAAGAAAGTGTCCCTTTTATACCGCCTGCTCGCGTCAAGGCAAGAAAAACATCCCAGTTTTCAATTAGTTTAGCGGCTACGCTAGGTTTGTGTAACATGGTTTTTGAGATATGTATATATATATGTATGTATATATATATATACATATCTCAAAAACCATGTTACACAAACCTAGCGTAGCCGCTAAACTAATTGAAAACTGGGATGTTTTTCTTGCCTTGACGCGAGCAGGCGGTATAAAAGGGACACTTTCTTTTGAATCACAAACCATGTTACACAATCCTAGCGTAGCCGCTAAACTAATTGAAAACTGGGATGTTTTTCTTGCCTTGACGCGAGCAGGCTCTATAAAGCCTGTATTTATAAAGATATTTTTAATGCTTATTAAGCGTTTTCCGGTTTTGTAAATATTTATTGTCTAACCTATTTTAAATTTGAAACAAAATAGGTTTTCAGACTTTTTATTTTATTTCAATGATATTAATTTATTTTTAGTAATTTAATTTGGCTAGAACTTGGGGTGAAAAGCCATAAAGAAAAAAAAAAGTTATTGTAGCCGCTCGTTTCTTCTTTCCAAAATTTTCCTTCCTGTTTCCGGTTGTTAATTAACTAATTAGTTCAAACTTTTTTCGCTCATCAGATAGACGTGTTGATAAACAAAAAATGGATTGCGCATCTTGTTCGGTTGGGATGTTTGAATTTTGGGACATTGTAAAGCAGGAGGAAATCTTGTTGGAGTGGCTGAGGAATCACGGTGTGATCCTCAGGGAGAAAATATGCGAGAAATGTGGCAATAAATGCAATTTTTCGAACTTCATGTTCAGGTGTAGAAAAACGTCCACCGTTAGTGTTGGTCACAAAAAAATTAAATCACGCTGCGATTTTTCGGTTTCGGCGCGAAAGGGCACGTTTTTTTCGAAGTCGAGCCTTACGGTTGAAAAAATCTGTACTTTTGTAGTATGTTGGACCATGATGCGTCCACCGAGGACCGCCTTTTTGGTAGAGGAGCTGGAAATGAGCAGCGAGACGGTTGTCAACTGGTCCAACTATTGCCGAGAAGTGTGCGTCCTGTGGTGTTTAAAAATAAAGCAGCAAATTGGAGGCGTTGGAGTCACGGTTGAGATCGACGAAGCGAAGATAGGAAAAAGAAGAAACAACCGAGGAAGAATTGTTGAAGGGAAGTGGATCTTCGGCGGATACGAGCGAGGTACGAAGAAGATGTTTGTCTGCGGTGTCGAGGATCGGTCCAAGGAAACCTTGTTAAAAGTTATAAAAGAATACATATTGCCCGGCACAACTATTATTTCCGATTGCTGGAAAGCATACGACTGCCTGGAAAGTGAAGGCTTTCGTCATTTAAGTGTGAACCACAGCATAACATTTGTGGATCACGAAACCGGTGCCCACACACAAAACATTGAGCGTTGTTGGAGAGATGTGAGGGGAAACGTTCCAAGATTCGGAAGGAGTAAAGCTCACTACGAGGGTTATTTATGTGAATTTCTCTGGAAGCGATCGCTTCCAAAGAATAAGGATCGAATCCACGCTTTTTTTAAAATGGCCAGTGAAACGTATAACCCCAACCAGTGATTCCATTCCATTTAGATTTTTTTCTTATTATTTATATTTATTGCTTGAATTAAAATTATATTATAATGACGACGAAATCCAACATGATTCTTGTGCCTCAGACTTGTGACTCTATTTGTTTTCTACAGTTTCAATTATAATGACGACGAAATCCAACATGAATCTTGTGCCTCGGACTTGTGACTATTTGTTTTGTACAGTTTCAATTATAATGACGACGAAATCCAACATGATTCTAGTGCCTCAGTTCGACTCTGAAGTGATTCTAAAAAGGTTTGTTTACATTATATTATTACAAATTATGTAGTGTTTTTATACGAATCATTTATGTATCCGCATGAAGTCGGCTACGATTGTCTAGCATCTAGCTCCTAGCTCTTCGTAAAGTGTCAGGAATACCAACATAACAAAATGTCAGCGAGTGTTAGAAATGGAGGCCGACAGTCGCCGCGTCGCCGATTTCGTATGCGGGAGTAGATTTTAATTTTACGTAATTGAAATTTTTATTGCAATATTTTCCACCTCCCCGAAGGTTAAAAGTTGTGTCGTACAGTAATTAAGGTGAATCTAAAGGTTTTATCTAAAAAATATTCATAATAAGCGAGGCCAGCGCGATCGAAATTTTACCAAAAATAATTGAAGGCGCCCTTAGCATCTCGAAAATCTTTTATAAAATAATAGAGTGAAAGATACGTTTCCGAGACGCGCGTGGTTTCACTGAACTAGGTCCAGTGGACATAATTTAGCCGACCTTTCATATAGCGTTTTCATTCGTTCAGACATATAACTTTGAACAGCTATTCTTTTCGTAAGCGTTGCTACATTTGTGTTGGATTAGTGTGAATATAACGTAGCTTGTATTTTAATAGTGACATTTTCAAAAATAAACGAATTCAAAATGTGTAATCTTCACCTTTCGTATAATACCCTATATATTTTTTATTCGAATATAAGAATGGCGAAATAATAATCAATAGACTGTAATTAACGCAATGTTTTATCTCGAATAATATATGATAATTTAAAGAGACAGAAGAAAAGAGACAACCACGCATATTCTTTATACTTACCTATACATAAAGTTGTCTCGCTCTCACGCCGACTCTGTCATACAAGACTGCAGTCGCAAGTTATTTTAATCCCAATACAAACCGCTGTTCTTTCCAGACAACAAATAAATAAATTTAATTACAATAATTATTTGTGGGGTGCTCCTAACCGATGGCCTTCATTTAAAAAAGGGCTTGTGTATAAATAAACGGTGTGTGTATTAATTAACAACACTTCTCAGGGCCAACACGCCCTTCTCCTGTATGGGTATTAGTTTTATCTTCACCAACGTAACTTATCTTCCGGTGAAATTCCTTAATTGCCGGCGGAGGGCCTGGGTAAGTCTATTTATCAGACGCAAGCCACACGCTTTCAAGGCTTCCCATAGATCAATAGCTAATTTATTCAAGCGTATTTACAAACATACATGAAAGTTTACAACCCACAAATAAGGGAATATTCAATTAATACTTTACAAAACACAAATACTTGCAAAATAAAATCAAAAGCTTAAAATTGAAAAGAAAATTTTCTAATTTTGAGTAGTTTAATCTTCGGGACTGGAGCCAATTTCTTATTGGATAGTACCGACAATTATTTTGTATATAAAAAATGTTGTAAATTTTTATTTTTAAAATATGATGTATCTATTTAAAAAAAAATTAATGTGTTGTATGAGTGCCATTAAAAGCATATGGAAACAATGCATATTCATCGACAACGGGTTTATTTGCCGGGTTTCAGATTAATCGGATGACGGGAAGTGGGTTAATTTCTACTTCATTCATTCTTTGACTCAAGAAAACAAACTCAAAATTCAAATAGATGTATTTGAAAGAAAGATTTTGTTTGTGCGATATCCAAAGGTTCTTCACCTTTTTCTATATGGAATTTCTTTTTAACGTAATACGTCATGAACTTTATTTTTCGAAGTCAAGCGTACGACAACAAATGTTAATTAAATTAATGCACAGTTATAGAAAAGGTACAACATGAGCATCTCCTGTCCCCATCCCATCTTCCTCTGCCTCTTGCCCTTTCCTATTCCTTCTTCCTTCTAATATATTTATATGATTTTTTTTTTGTTAATTTCATTTTCAGTTAATGATTATAACCAATTACAATTTTGTATTATATATCATACTAACCAACATTAGCATAAGAAACTATTTTGGCTTACCTCATATTTAACCTCTTGTATAAAATTCCTGTTTGTTTCTTACAATAAATAAATAAATAAATAATCAATATGTTTGATTATGACGACTGAATGATTTCCGAAAAAATGTTGTAACTCGGCAGTAGTCAGGTAATGTACTGTTCTTTAGGAAACTGAGGACCTGGTGTGACTTTTCAGAAAGTCTTACTAAACGAAAAGTTTTTAGTTGATACTTATTCTTACAGTTAAAAGAGAAATCTTTGAATAATTTATTCGATCCGAAAGAGGAATTTAAATTCTTTTTGTTCATGAAAACCCCAATTAAAAATCTTTTCCTCTGGAAAATTAAGTAAATTTAAATGCGCAGCACTCCGTATAATGGGTAATTTCCTACGTTCTTACATACTGAAAACTCATTAAAAACTAATTGGCCTTTAAAATCTATAAGAATTTGTCCGATAAAGTCTGACATTGATATCAAGATTGTAAACACGATCGTGCGTATTCATGACACGTGTGCGTCATATGTCCTTACAGCTTAGAACGAGACTGATCGAAATTATCTAACATTCTTTTAGTGTATATATTGTTTGTAAAAAAACAATACAAGATAACGTTAGACATTATTATTTTAGTGTTTATGCTAAAGTTTAAAGACTTACATATTAGATTTATTGGAGAATAGCCTGAGGTCTGCATGAGAAACTTTAAAAAAGAAAAACGGTTTAGTCTTCTTGTTTATATGCTACAAGAAAATAACAAAAAACAAGACTTTTTTCAAAAGTATTATCAGACCAACTTCATTAACAACTCACAATGGATAAGTAACAATGATAATAAGTTTTTAAAATTACCTCATTATAGTCAGGTAAACCCAATCGTACAGTATTTCAACACTCCCAACACTAAAAAGCCATTGTTAGAAGAATATTTGTATAATAACTGCGCGCAACCCAACATTTTGCCAAAGAAAAAGCACCAGACAAAAAAATATTTACCCATAAAACCAAAGCACTTAATCACAAAGTATATCACTCCAAAGTGTACAAATAAGATGACCGAGGAATTGATTTGGATCTTTTTTAGGAAGGTTCCTGTGTTAGCAATATTTTAAGGAATATTCAGGATCAAATGTTTTCAGCATTCCTATAACGATTCGTCTGACTTAAAACTTAGAAAGCCTCCGAAGTTTATCAGGATTCGGCTCAAGTTTATATCAAAGACTTGCAACTATAGGAATAAAGGGAAGAAGTTTCTCCTAAGACAAACACATGGCAGATACCGACTATCGCTACTAGAATGTTATTTTCATAGATAATACACGACGAAGCAGTTCATAAGCTGTAATCCATCCGGTTTCATCACTTTTGTAACAAGTATTAAAGACAAAAAAAATAATGTTCCAATAAAACCGCTCAGATTTTTTTATTTTTTTTTATGTGACACCTCACAAGAGCGTCCCGTCCGTCGGATTATAGGAGGGAGGAAAAACAGATGCCGGTAGCTCGTTCCACATACGAGCCGACCTACACAAAAACGAGTCGTAAAAACGGCCCGTTCTCATGAAGCCAACGTCAACCGTAAACGGGTGTTCAGTTCGTGTCCGTCGAGTTTCGCGCACGTGCACCGGTGCATCAGGAATCAATGCTGCTAGCTACATACATTTCTGCTAGATACATTTTTTTTGCAATCCAAATGTAGAATCAACTCAATAAGACACAGAATCAAATATTCTATTTATTTCAACACTAAATGAATTTAATACATCGAGATCGGTAGGAAATATATTTTTAAATATATATTTTTTTAAACTCAGTTGGTACCTTATTAACTAAAGATCGCGTCTAAATAAATACGTATATTTAGACGCGATCCAAATAATTAGCGTGTTGTATAATTTATATCATTTATAAAAACTATATACTTATATACACATATATATATATATCACGACATTTTTTGATTGACATAAGTACCTACGTATATATTAAGGTTTCTTTGTTTAATAATTCAAAACATTTTATTTTTATTTATCGTGTAAACCATTAATGTTGATTCTAAATTAACCTTAATTGCTTTCACGATATTGCCCTTCCTGGAATGAGTAAGTCAATTCCAAAAAAAATAAAATATTATTTTGTTTCAGGAATTTTGTAAATTAATATCTAAAAAAAAATGCAAATTTCGAAAAAAATGGATTGAGAGAATTTATAGATAATTTTGTTCAACCGAAATGCTGCTAGGTACGGAGCAGTGACGGTCCGTGATGGAGCGCAACATCCCCAAATTGAAAATCTTCAAACAAAAATGGAAATTTTGAAAAAAAAGTACACATATATTATATATTAAGCTGCAACAACATCACTTGTCGTATTTCTCAATCTAACCACTCTAGCTCACTGAAAACTCACAGACCGCCACTCTTACGTAGGTACAGGTCTTTATAAAAATTGATTTCACGGGGAAACCCGGTCTTTCAGTCTATTTTATTTTTGATTACACATACCTTACCCGCCTCGCTAGACAATGTATATTCTGTATTAGAAGAAATCTATGCAAAACCGATAGAATATTACTACCAAAAACCTTACGGTCCTTCGGGATTGTATTTTCGTCATTTTTTGCTAAAACTGTAAAAATAAAGTACCCAAAAGAGCTTTCCATGGGCAGGCCATCTCGTTCCATGTAGCGTGTCACCCATTTTGTCATGCTGACAGCGATTTAAAAACCCGATGATGGACGTCTGCTAATGGCCGATTTCCATGAGCGAGTGCATTTATGTATTGGTGCCTTTAGGCTTATGGGTGTGTGTAGTGTGTCTAATTCTCGTGAGAGTATGAAGTTAATTATGAATTAATAATTTAAAGAATATTAATAATGTAATTAAAGTAACCATTGTAGTTAAATAACTGAAAAATATAAATATAATATTAAAATAAATAAAATTAAAAAGATATTTTTTTATTAGACTCCGAAATAATTAATTGCTGTTCTACAATCAGCATTCCACCTATTATGGTTACCACTCTCCTTTATCCGAATGTCGATACTTGTAAACTCACCGTTAAGTCAAAGCATTGAATTTTTTGGTGAAAGCCTGAATGAATTTCAACAGTCGATACGTAATGTATCGCTCTTTAAACCTTCTTCATGCATTGTAATTGTAATTGTCTTGTAACACTTGTATTGTCTTCCACCTCTTTTTTTTATATTAAATGTATATTGTCATTGCTCATCATTTATTTATGCTCTCCTTTCACAGCCATCTCTGTTTCCTATTCGTGTAAAAATATTTTATTGTTAATGGACTATTCGCCCGTAAATAAATAATAAATAGTTTATTTGCTTGCACTCTGACAAAAGAACGATTTAAATTAAGAGAAGACGTTATTTTTTAAAAATTTTACTCTCCTACATACATTTTATAGATGACTACCAACCTACCTTAAGGTACTCCTTTCTTTGCAGGAGAGCCGATAGACCAAAATTTTGAATCACATCAGAGGAACGTATAAATTTCTTTTGAAACATCGCATCGTATTATATAATATACGTTATACCTTATTGGAGTTTCAACTTGAGATTCTAACGATTTAAAATAAAACACGTTGAAAACGAATTTCATCCTACTGAATGTTGCAAAGCACTTCAATATTTATTATGGTTTTTGGAATTTTTTTAAATCAATTTCACATTTTCATGATTTTAATACAACGACGAAAATCCATTAATTATTTTAATTAAGTAAAATTTCTCACACTTATCTTATTACTACATATGTACAATTCTTTTGTAGTATCTAATCTATGTATGGGAGAACAATCATATAAGTCAAAATTGCTTACTTTTCAGGTGGCTAAAAAGTTAAAATATGTTTTTACTATTATGATTTAAGCATCTTTTTTTAATACATATATATATTAAATTACAGTGAACAATTCAAGAAATACAATACTTATGTGTTTTGGAACATTGATAATGAAGACAAAATGTATGAATTATATTTATTTTTTTATAGATTTTTAAACATTTAAATTTTCAACCACCATACCAGGATAATGCCCATGTTGTGATGTATATGTATGAAAACAACATTAAAAATATATTTAAGCCTTTCATTTAGTTATTTTAAGATAAAAAAAATGAATTACTTAGGTATCTATTTGAACCAAAAAAGCATTTCGTCCCTTAGCTAACAACACCGCATAAGTCATTTTTACCAACTTTACAGGAGACGAAAAAAACTGTTTATTTTAAAAACTCGGTGGATTTTTTCTGTTATTACTTAATAAATACCCTAGTTAGAGGTTAAGAAATAATTATTTATACTTAATTTGACAATTTACTTTATTTTAACTTTTATTTTATGACTTGAGCTGTGTTGACTGATATTTTATTAGATTTAGGCGGTGTTGCTTGCGGAAATGTTAGGGAATAAGGTATTAAAGATGATTTACAAAGAAAAGTTTTTATCAAGAAATATTTCAAAAATAATTAACAATCTATTTATTTATTTATTTATTTATTTATTCGAGACACAAACAGGATATTATAAATCGTTATAAATAGGTATTTATAACCTAAATCTTAAGAATAACATTGTTGAGATCAATTGCTTAAAGTTATTTGGTGACACACGAACCTTTAGAGCGTACCTAAGTGCAATTATTATTATTTATTTTTTTTATTTTACCATGAAAATATTTAAAACATAGTCTTTAATACATCGAAGCACGTACCGTAGCGCGATGACTTGTAACGCGTGCAATATAATAATAAACGAGTGTCTTGCATTTATGCAAAATAAAGCGGACACTCTAGATGAAGTTTCAATCACACAACTGTGCACTTCCGCCTTCACCGAGGAGGATATAAAGCTGGCCAAGAACATCTTATTCGATAAGCTTCCGGAAAAGCGTACTCTGCGGAAGGGAGATGGCAGGATTAGCCGCGATCTTCAGGATATTCTGAGGGCCTTGAAGGAGACAGATCCTGACAAACTACCGATATTCGTCGCAAGACAGTTACACAAATTGCCGCCCGTTAACTTTGACAGTGTGGACGTTTCCCGTTTACTAAAAGATTTCAATGCCATGAAGTCCGAAATTTTGCAAATTAAAAGCGACCTAAGGGAATCATCGAGCACAAACACAGCCGAAATAATGCAAGAACTTAGTTCACTACGTGATCAAATTAAGGAAATTAATATTCACAATGAGTGCAAGACGAAAACTCCGATTCAATCAAAACAGAGTGGTGACAAACATGTGGGTAATTCGAAAATAAACAATACCCACACAAATGCAGCATCGGGATCATATGTAGATGCTTGCAAAAGTACTCCACAAGCGCCGACTAACACTAACAACGACGTGAATAATCTGTACACACAGAACAAGCGAGCTGCGCACACAAACTCACCTACCGCCGGTGCAGCTAACGCCGAAAACAAGCAGGCGGGTTACATGCAAGGGCCGCAAACAGGCGCTGCCGACCATAATGGGTTCAAACTAGTCATGCGTAAGAAGAAACGTATTCATAATATGAGAGGGAAGGCGCAATCAATTGCATTAAAATCTGCGGATATAACCGCATCAGTATACATATCAAGGTTTGCGACTGATACGACAGAGAATGACGTAACAACTTACCTAAAAGACAAAGGCCTAGATGGGGTCAGGGTAGAATTAATAAAGCCCTTCCACACAACTCCATTTAATTCATTCAAACTTGCGGTGAAATCAAATGAATTAAAGAAATATCTGGAAGAGGAACTGTGGCCTGAGGGAATTGTTTTCAGAAGATATAAAGAATCACGCGTACATAACAATCACCACAATGCATAATAAAAATTTAAAAATTGTATCGGTGAACTGCAGATCCGTTCGCAGCTCAGAAAAATTCATCCATGACCTGTGTGATACACATGATATTGTTCTAATTCAGGAAACTTGGCTACTCCCGTCGGACTTAGAATTCTTATCCCACATACACCCGGAATACAACAGCTTGGGAACCTCTGCCGTCAATACATCGATAGGGCCAGTGTTGGGCCGGCCACACGGAGGAGTGGGGGTGCTGTACAGGCAAAGTCTCAGGGCTGCCACGATCCCGTTGAATAACTGCCGATTGGCGGGTATCGAGGTAAGCCTAACTTCCGAAACTTTATGCATTTTCACCTTGTACATGCCGACTTGCACAGCAGATCACTTCGAAGAGTACGTTGACTGTCTCGCCACCGTGCAAGCAACTATTAACGAAAAGGATTACACCAACTCCATAATTATCGGAGATTTTAATGCAAATCCAGATTCACTTTTCGGAATAGAACTTAAATCCTTCTGTCAAGAATATGATCTTATATGTGCTGAAACCGAAATGTTACCAGAAAATTCATATACATATATTAGTGACGCACACCACACCACTAGGTGGCTGGACCACTGCTTGGTGACAAAAAATATCTTCAAGCAGATTCTAGACATGAAAATATATTACGACGTGGACTGGACAGACCATAGGCCTCTCGAACTTACCATACAAACGGAAGGAATACCAACTACCGAAATATATACATGTACGAAAACTGACCGAGCAACTTGGAATCCAAAGAATGAACGTGACATTCAGAGTTATAATATAACCTCACAAGTTTTTCTACAAAATATTCAACAAGATTTTATATCGAATGAGAGAATTGGCAACCCTGCAATTGCGAACATCGAGGCACTATATACCCACATAGTGGACGCACTACGACACGCTGCGATTGAAGCATTTGACAATCGTAAACAAAGATCACAACGGCATAAACAAATATGTGGTTGGAATGACTTCGTCGCGCAAAAATACGCAGAATCGAGACGCGCTATGATGATCTGGATCGAAAATGGTAGGCCCCATGAGGGCTCCATCGCGGTGGAAAGAAAGTTAAAGCGTGCAGCGTTCAAACTAGCATTGAAAAAATGTCAAAACGACTCCGAACAAATTCAAATGGACAAAATAGCTGGAGCTTTACATAGCCGTGACTTTAAACAGTTTTGGAATAAGACAAACAAACACTGCAACATACGATGTAAAATTCCGTGCAATATAAATGGAGAAACGAACACTAAAGCTATTGCTAACATTTTCGCAGAACACTTCGCCACCTCTTCTCCGACCTCTCCAATCCCCGCAAGCGAACCACCACTGAGTCGTTTAACAAATGAAGACAGCGGCTTATTGATCACAGCAGACATGGTCATTACCGCCCTGAGACAAATGAAAACTGGGAAATCAGCGGGTCATGACGGACTGAGTACCGAACATATCAAACACGCTGGAGGACCGATTTTTCTACTGCTGGCGAGTTTATTTACCGACATCTTGAAGAACGGATACTTACCAACTAATATGACAAGAACTATTATAACACCTGTTCTCAAATCTAAATCGTTGGACTCTACCTCTCAAGACAGCTATAGACCTATCTCAATTGCCACCACCATCGCACGATTATTCGAACGTCTATTATTAAACAGTATCGGACCCAGTCTGGAAACCCATGACAACCAAATGGGATTCAAAAAGCAAACTGCTACCGATACTGCTATTTTTACGGTAAAAAGAACCCTGGAATACTACAGGAATAAAAAGACTACCTCATATGCATGTTTCTTAGACCTGAGCAAGGCCTTCGACAGGGTTTCTCACCCTATGCTATGGGCTAAACTCAGAGAAAGAGGCATATCATCGGAGGTCATACATATCCTCGACTCGTGGCACAGACAGCAGGAAAACTTAGTAAGATGATTTTTCCGAACCTTTCCTCCTAAAGAGTGGCGTCAGACAGGGAGGATGCATGTCACCGATATTGTTCAATCTGTACATGGACGAACTCACCGAAAGGCTAAACAATGCAGGAGTAGGCTGCCACATCGGAGGACAGTGTCTGAATAACGTCAGTTATGCGGACGATATGGTCCTGATGGCACCATCTATAAGGGGACTGCGCATTCTTCTGAAAATCTGTGAAGAGTATGCTGAAGAAACAAATATGTTATATAACCCTGCTAAAACGGCTCTATTGGTCATAAGACATGGGCAAGGCCCGAAAAATATTCCTCCAGCTACCTTGAACGGTGTGAACTTGAAGGTGACCGAAGGAACTAAATACCTTGGGCACATAATCACCAGTAATCTGATGGACGATGATGATATTGATAGACAAAGGAGAGCTCTCAGCGTTAAAGCAAACATGCTCAGCAGAAGATTTCGCCTTTGTAGTACCGCAGTAAAAAGGACGCTCTTCCTTTCCTTCTGCGCAACGTTGTACACGTGCGAACTATGGGCAAACTACAAAAAGAGTAGTATAGAAAGACTACGGGTCCAGTACAACAACGCCTTCCGCACAATGTTTTGTCTCCCCAGATACTGCAGCGCTTCCCGTATGTTCACGGAGGGGCGAGTTCCCGGATATGCAGCCCTTATTAGATCCAGGGTGGCAGGAATGAGGGAAAGGATAAGAAGCTCTGGAAATATCCTCACTATGGAAGCCCGCCTCACTCCATCCTCCAGCATTGACGCACACTGGAGAAAAATACTAGCTCCTAATATAGTCACGGCTCCCTAAAGGCTTCAACTTTCTATTATTCTATTATTTTATCATTTTATTCTATTTTATTCTCAATTTATTCTGTTTTCTTTTCTTTGGTTTTCTGTTCTATCTTTTTGTTTTTGATTATATATTTTATTGTATCTCTATATGGAATGTGTGGGACTGCACTAACCTCCCCACATACCGGAATAAACACTTTATTATTATTATTATTATTATTATTATAATAAACTCCAACTAAACAAGATATAATAGTAATAAAATTATAAAAATAAAAAAAATATACTCGAAATCCCTAGTCTAATAGTTAGTTGCAGTCTTTAGCGATTGCTGTGCGGAAGGTCATCATAAAAAGAGTGGCAACTAGATGGTAATACACTTTTTAGGTCTTACAAATCTCTATACTTCCGATTTGTAATTGGTATTCTAGCTGCATACAATTTCTGCAGGTGATTTATTTGTTTAATGCTGTTAATTGGCGTGGGACGATGTGGTAACGGCTGAAGCTCGTCATCAAAACCAATTGTATACCAAATTGTGCTATTTGGTCTGTATTCTAGCATACGTACATCTGTGACGGCTGGGTCACCTGCTTTTTTACAAGGCCGTATATATTTATAAATTAATTCTTTCGAAAAGTCGGTAAAAAAGGTATAGTCCAAATAACGAGCTTCGTAAGTCATAGGATCACTCCTAGCGGTTTTAGTAATAGCCATGTATTGTTGTGGAAGGTAAATTTCTTTACCTTTTAATTTACACTCTATTGCACTGTGTACGGAATCACATTCCATGTGGGTATGGCCTTTTACCAGGTACTTTTGATTAATTACAATTTTTTTTTTCAATCGCTAAACGTAATAAAGCATTGCTTAAGGTAACATAGCGATTTTGAGCACAACAGCCATCTGAATATAAAATCACAGGCAATAATTTCTGGCTCAAAACTTTCTCTAGATAGTCTACTAAGCATGAAGCAAAAACAAAGGCTTCAAGTGTGCTATTTGACTCATCGAACCAATAACACATTACTTCTTTAGTTGCTAAATTGTATAATGTAAAATTATGGATGCATAATTTAGTTTTATAATAAATTGCATTAGCTTGAAGATACGGAGCCAATTTTACCGATTCAACATCCTGTGTGAATACATGAAAAGCTCCGGACTGTGCAATATCTTTGTCAGTATCTTCCTCTCTCCTGGCTCGATCTTTCTTCAAAACATGTTGTGCGTATTCTTCATCCGTAATGTTTCCAGTTTTATGACTGCAACAATCGTTACATTGATCTTTCTTCGGGTAGAATAGGCTCAGATTGAGTTTCAAAAATAATTTGTCGAATAATTTACGACCAAGGCATTCTCTACCCTCTAACTCACAATTCTCTTGATATGTGTGGTAGAGCTGTGTCATGTTCGAGAAAATTGGTTCTAAGTATTCTCGTGATGTTTTAGCACGACAGTAATGCGACGGCATATTTGGAAGACCTGCTAAAAACTTTTCAACATATTTGTGGTCTTCAATTTTCTCTGGATTTCTGCGGTTACTGGTTGAAGTAGACAAATCTGGAGGCATGGCACAGTCTGTTTTTGTCAGCCAATATCTTATAAACGAATCATTAATGCCAAGAGTGGCCAAGAACATTTTTTTACAGACTTGGTGACGTACATTATCAATCTTGAAAACGTAAGTTCGACTATCAGTTATTTTGGATGATTTCTGGATTTTTTGTAATTTTCTTTGGTACTTTATTAACATGAGAAGTTATAAATGATCTTTGCTGCTCCCAGTTCATGTTCTTCCAGAAATGTTCAAATACATATTGCCGCTTTTGTTCGTTATGTTGTCACATGATCTGAGTTTAGATTTCTTGCAAAACACCATCATCACCTGAACTCCATGAATCAATTTCTTCTCCATCCATAGTGTATTTCAATTATTGAGCTTCCTCAAAGAAATAAAATACATTTTGAAACACCGCCCAAGTTAAAAAAGCTGGTTAGTAAACACCGCTTAAGTAAATGAAGATATTCAATAATGATTTCTTTCTATATGAATATTATGTGATAATCAATAAACATTACTGTATTATATAGCTTACCTCTTAATCTTCTATTAAAACATCTTGCAAAGACCTTTCAGCGATAAAACTCACATAAAAATATAATAATCACGGAGCGCGAAGTACTCTTACGAGAAATGTATGACAAACTAACGACTTGTGCGGTGTTGAGAGGCTAACCGACTTGCGCGCTGTTACTACTTTTTTAATTAAGGCTTCTAATTGACTGAAATCTATATCATGTGACCAATGGTTAGACGCGCAATGAGCAGCTCTATCTATCGGCATTAAAATGTGAAAACCGCCAATTTTCGACTTGAGCGGTGTTGTAAGCTAAGGGACGATTTGTAGCTCTGAAATCAAATTAAAAAATGTACTACTTTAACGCAGACTAAATTAAGATTATAAACTAAAAATACTAATCAATATTATCTCCATCAACAAGATCTGGGTCTTAATCCGATACGCAGCAGATATATACCTGGACTTATGACGAACCTCGTGCTGGCACTGTTGGTGGACTTGGTAGACTCTCGCTGCAGCAGCTGGTCCAGTTTTTTCACCACCTAAGATTCTTGCTGAAGAGTCTCCATTTTCTATTTACGTCAAACGTCACAGCGGTGCTGCCAAGGTCTGGTGTCTGTGTGAGGATAGTGTGTCAGCTCTTTATTAGCAGCAGACACATACCTGGATGGATGACGAATCTCGTGCTGGCACTGTTGGTGGGCGCGGTAGATTCTCGCTGCAGCAGCTGGTCCAGTTTCTTCACCACCTAAGATTTTTGCTGCATAATCTCCATTTTTTATCTTCGTCGAACGTCACAGTGGTGCTGCCAAGGTCTGCTATATGTGAGAGGATAGTGTGTCAGCTCTTTATTAGCAGCAGACACATACCTGGACGGATGACAAATCTCGTGCTGGCACTGTTGGTGGACGCGGTAGATTCTCGCTGCAGCAGCTGGTCCAGTTTCTTCACCACCTATGATTCTTGCTGCAGAGTCTCACCTATTCCTGTCCTTCCTTTTACTTAACTTAATTCACTTTATTTTTGTAATATTTATATTTTTTTTAATACCTGCATCAACTGTAAAGCGCCCCTGGGGTGATATCTCACAAAAGCGGTGCTATAGAAATTGTCCAATATTATTATTATTATTATTAAATTGTTTGTGAAAAGTTGGCATTAAAAGTTTTGAAATATTGATGGGATTACATCCCCCATTGTACCAAATACCTTTACTTTTCAGCGTTTATTGGCAAAGCGTGGTTTGAAATTATTTCGGAAACATAATTCTCTGGTAAATCTGTAACATTGCACAATTTAATAAACTAGGTGTGGAAAGGCTCTTCGTCATTAAATACATACTAAAATCCAATATTTCCAAGGTTTTTCTCGTACTGGAACAAACAAGCTTCATGCCATAAATACCAATCATTCTTATTATCGTTTTCGTAGAAAGAGTGGTCCTTTAGGTAAAGATGAAAACATTAAAATATCATCGAGTGTCATTTCAATAACCTTGAAACGACTGCCACTGATTGACTTCACCAGGTGATATCAATCATACTCGTATGTGCGGTTGACCAGAAAATTGCGATCAATACCTCCATTAGTGTCCATGGACCATTAACTTATGATTGTGAGTCAATGTGAGTCTCTGAGGTATTGCAGTTATCATTGCCGCTAAGTGAGAGTTCTTATTCTGACCACCACAACTGTCAAAATATAAAAATCACTTTGCGGATCGTTGCAGGCAACTTATTCAGATTTTTGTACAAATATGAAAAAAATTGATTTGAACCACCTCCAACGATTGCCTCATTCTGCATGTAACATTTAGATGAATATCAGACGTCATAAACCATGGAGATTAAAGGTGTATTTTTTTCGGTTTCAAATTTTTTTTATCGGAGTTATACCCTCTGGAGGTCTAGCGTGGATGATCGATAAAGCCCAATTTCAATACGATATTGACAAAATTTGTCATTTATCGTCAGATGGCGATATTTGCGAGCATGGTCAGAATATGATTTCGACAGTCGGTATACAAAAACCGCTACTTTTAAGGTTTCGGATAAGCTGTCAATATGCACAACTTCTTGGATAATTTCTTTCGTTACGTAAAGTAACCTGCTTGTTAATGAATCGGGGTGAACTAACTAAGCTAGCTCTAAGAACTGAAAAATTACGTATACACAATCTATAGACTCAATTAATTCATGTAAGACGCGATCAATTGATTCCGTTCCGAAGTCGAAAAGCAAAAGTTGTTAGTTATAACTAATTTTTTTTTTTTTTTTTTTTTATGTGACACCTCACAAGAGTGTCCCTGCCTGTGCAGTGTACAGACAGGGGAACTATGTCACCACCCGGTTGGGCGGCGTTGTGAGGCGGAATAAGGTAGGGGCTGTAGGAAAGGATTTGTTAATGCGGGCCTTGAAGAGGCCTCGGATTATAGGAGGGAGGAAAAACAGATGCCGGTAGCTCGTTCCACATACGAGCCGACTTACACAAAAACGAGTCGTAAAAACGGCCCGTTCTCATGAAGCCAACGTCAACCGTGAACGGGTGCTCAGTTCGTGTCCGTCGAGTTTCGCGCACGTGCACCGGTGCATCAGGAATCAATGCTGCTAGCTCCTTGGAGCAGGCTCTATTGAAATACCTGTAGAACAGACACAGCATGTCTACATTGCGTCTATGCATTAGAGAAGGCAATCGGTCTGTTAACAACGGATTGTCAATCAGACGGATCGCTCTCCTTTGCACAGATTCAAGCAGGTTTATCAAGTATTTTGGGGCACCAGCCCAAAGGTGGCTCCCTAATTCAATAGTTGGGCGGACTTGAGACTTGTACAGGGTCAGCAGCTGGTCACTGTTGAAGAATCTCCTAGCCCTGTACAAGACGCCCAACTTTTTGGAGGCCTGATTAAGGCATACTAATGACATCATTAACTAATTAACTCCTTTTTACTGTCAAAAACTACATGCGGACTTCCAATGTATACTAAAGTTAATATTACAATTCGACAAATCATTAGTATTTTTAACTTAAACGTAGCCGTCTGATATTTAGGAATGTCAATTCATAGAGAGATGCGCCAGTGTTGTCAGCTTATATCGATTCTGATTTATTGCGTTATCAACATCGGTCTGCTAATCAATCAGCGCGACCGTACTCGATAAATCGGTATAAAATCATCGATAGTTACGCATATCCATCCGATATTGTAAATTATTCGATTTCGCTGTGCTAGACCCCCTGAAAAAATGGAATGAGAGATAATTAATTGGATATAAATAAATAAGTCAAATAACATTGCCAGCTACAAACAAACAAAAAAATCAGTTCCTAATAACATCTGACTTATGTGTTTATTTCGCCCTTTATCAATTGCCAATTATACTAAGTGATTGTGAACATTTTGAATATGGACCACTTAACGGTGACTTTTGATAAATTTTGTAATTTTTTTTCAAAGGTTACTTATTAAAAAAAAGCCTTTTGTGACTTATGTGATTGTTCCCCCGTACAGAGATTTTGAATAGTAGACGTTTTACTAGTAGAAGTTTTAGTCACGCTTAAAGCAAAATTGATACCTCTCCCTACCCTTACTTCTAAAAAAAGAGGCATATGACAAAATAATTGGTTTAAAATGTTTAAACGGAGATCATAATGGCTGAACCATTTAACTTCGATGTTATACCTTAATGATTTTCCGATGCAGGATTTTTTTAGCCAAATGACATGTGTATGTTTTATTTAGGCCTAAAGTTTATGCAGATGTGTGGTACCTATGTAGTGTGACGTAAATATGAACGTATTTGTGTCATGTCACCGTAAAACAATGTCCGTCGGAGTGCGAAACATGCCACCGTGGCAGCACCCAACATAGAGTTCAGCGTTCACTGTTCTCCTGATAATCATCTCCCGATATATCCACTCTGACAGTTCCCAGGGCAAGATAATTACTTCACTGTTCCGTCCGTTCTATGTACACCAAAACCTCTCATTAGTAAATGGGCAGCGGGAGTTCGTTCGAGAGTGGCAAGTTACATGAAAATTGTTGCGCAACGTTTAAAATCTATTCTAAGTAATGTAATCAAGCGTTCAAATAGAAGAAGAAATTTGTATTAAAGGGAGATAAAGTTTATAATTAATAGGCGTAAGCGAAAATTCTTAACTAACTAACCATCACGCCGTTTCCTCGCAGGAGTAGCCAGAGGATGGACCGCCAAACAACTCGGTCTTGGCACACACTTCTTGCCTTATTCACATTCATAAATAAGCTCATACATACTCTTCTATTATTCTGACTCTTGACATGGCCCGACTCGAGTATCTGATTCACTTGATCATGCCATGTCTTCCTAGGGCGTCCCCGATTTCTGCTACTATTTGCATTTGCAGCATATATCCTCCTTACACTCCTATCTAATCGTTTCTTTCTTAATCGTACTCATTACGCTTAAAATTCGTCCTACATAATATGTCTTGCGAATGTTTCATTCGTGTTATATAACAGAACCAATTTTTATATGATTTTCGGAGCATACTTTGAGATTTTTTAACCAAATTTTTCTGGTTTTCTCCCTTGAAAATCAGATACCGTTGACTTGCTGCGCACACAAGCCGACTTACACAAAAACGTGTCAAAGAAACAACCCGTTCTCATGAAGCCAACATTAACTGTGAACGGGTGTTCAACTCATGTCTGTTGAGTTTCACTTACGTTCACCGGTGCAGAGGGGATCGGTCCTGCTAGCTCCTTCGAGTAGGCTCCAATGGAACAGATTCAACATGCGTACATTGCGTCTGCGCATTAGAGATGACAAATAGTCTGCTAATAACGGAATATCAATCAGATGAACCGCCTTCCTTTACACAGAAAGAAGATTAGGTCAGATGTAGGCTCAAGTATGTCATGGGATGCCTGGCAGATGTGAAACTGAATCTGAACTGGAAGATCAAAATTGATTTTTACGGAAGGAAGTGAAAATTAAAGTAAACAAGTCTTTATATTTTTATAATAAAGTAATTCTTTAATTATATAACGAAATATATTACAAATTAAAAATTCGTTGTCACTTAGAATAGATTCATTGCCAATTTTAGTGAGAATAGAAGTAGGTAATGTAATGTTTTACCCTCCCTCAACGTTCTCGTTAACGGATTAATATTTTCGTCACGTTTGTTTTGCATCTTCTCGCGGTTTATCAACCCTTCAATCTTAACGAATTAATATGTCACGTTGTGTCAATTTTTTGTTTCGACAGGGATTAATTCATTGAAGGATCCTGTTAATTGGTTGTGGTAACTTTGGTTCTTTTTAGATGAGGCGTGTTACATTCTGTATGGTTTGAAAATAAGACAATGACCGACTACCCTGATTTTAACTACCTTTTCCTACCTTGTTTGCTCGCCCAAACGTTTCCGGTTGCTGCAGTTGATAATGTGCTAATATAATGAGACAATTAATTACAAATTAAGTACATAAAATTCACTATAGACAATTCAATTCAAGATGCACAAGATTCTAAGTTAATGATTTGACTATCGATTGTTAGTTTTGTGAGTTATTTCTATGAGTAGGTATTTTCGGGAATAGCTAGAGACAAAACATGTGTTGCTTTCGATTGGTCTCCGTCCAAATCCCACCCATCAACGTGACCAGCTCGAGAGCAGCCAAGTTGATGGTCCAATCCCAACACCTCCAGAAATGAATTGAATATCGCTCAGCGACAGATGAGATAATGACATGTTTTGCCTCCTGCCGGAGGGTGATGAAGGTGGAATGTGGGTCCTTGGTGGTAGCTGTTGATGTTGATGTTGATGATGAATGATGAAGATTCATCTTATACCGTTAGGTACAAGGAGCTGCTCTGGTCCGGTGGCATGATAGCCTGGTGTCAGGAACCATTTGGGTCACGTGGGTAGCGCGAGGTTTAGGTCGCGTCAACCTCCCCCAAATCGATGATGAGTTGAGCTTCGCCAGCATGCCGAAAGTTAGGAGTCCACTCTACTAACCTCAAACATAAACATATACTGAAGTGGTTTGCATCAGCAACGTCAGGAGTTCGGGAGTCCGGTGAACACCCCTCTGGTTTACGCTCGTAAGGATAATGATGAATTCAGCTTCAGTTTGTTCGACTTCGCCTCTGCAGTCACGCTACTCCAAATAGCTCCTGGCTCCAGTCTATACAGCTTCCCGTTCCAGTAGAGGTAATGACACATATTTATCATATGTACAATACAGAACATACTTCAAGTCTTTCGTCCACACTCAAAATAGTCATGTCAATATTTAATTTGGATGAGGGCGTCCATCCGACATAACGAATGTTTCCTAGACGGGAGATTTTACCCCACTTCAAAGTCATGGTCATTCGCTCTATCGTTTGTTACCCTCCGTTCGCTTAAAATATCAAAGAATGGTAGAAATTGATATCCTCGACTTCCGGCGCTAAGGATCAGGGATACTGAATCATCAGGTCGTGAATCTGAAATCATCCGATCTCCGTCAGCTCAAACGGTTTCAGTCGGAGCCAATTTCCAACCTAATTCTGGATGACTTCTCCTCCTATAGTGGGGTAAGTACTTATTGGATTTAACAGGAAGGACGTCAGAAAGCGCCGAGACAACTTTATATTCGTCACGATCCCTTCGTTCTGTCAGCGAGAAAATCCTCACCATACGCCAGACAAGAATAGCATAGCCCTTATCCGCTTTGTTCCTTCGTCTACCAGCTAACTCAAGTAGGAAAGCCCATTAGCAATTTTCGTTCCCTTCGATCTGAACTCAGTGAAAGCGTCCTCTCACCAGCTGAAAATACTCGAAACAGGAGTCTATTCCGGGTGACTATCTAAGGCTGGTCCGCCAACACCTTCGACAGAAACCGGTGCTTTTACGGGAATAACTCAACCACACCAATAGCAGGGGAAAAAGCCGGCGCTGCTATACTAAAATAGACGTTATATCGGTATCCAGGGTTATCGACTTTGCTAACACAAGAGTCCCTATTAGGCAAGCCAAATTACAAATTTCGTTTCCTTCGCTTTTGTCGCTTTGGTAAGATAGGACAGCCTACGGAAAATTCGTATACTTCGTCCCCGTCAAACCCATGAAAAATTAAAATCTCGCTTGATAGAATAGGAATGCCAGACAGATGCACTCTCTCGGCGACTAGCCTCGATCCGCTGCGTTATTCCGATTCAAAAATGAATTAAAAGAGTGATGTTTGAATAAATTATATTTAATTAAATATATTTTATGAATTCCGTATAGAATAAGTTGAATTCCCAAGGAGGATACGACAACTCATTTTCAAATAACAGGCATTGAAGATTTAATTTACCGTTCTATCCGTTACTATAAAAACACTGCATAAATACAATGGTTTGTGTTCTATAAATTTTGGCGCTAAATATAACTACTAGAGAATTATTAAATCATTTTAAACTCATAAACAATGTCTATTGTTGGATGATCTAAAGCGGTTTCAGGGTAACCGTTCTTCGTCCCTTTTTTAATGGCCAGGTCTCGTAATTTATGACCTCCTTCGCTAACGGGTACCTATAGTGCTCAAGTTGAATACCCTTACTTCAAAATACAATTGGATTATTTGGTTTACATTAAGGAAATAAGTGTTAATAATTAGATTATAATAGACTTACCGATACATCTTAGTGTCAACAATCCAAATAATTATAAAAAAACAAACACAGTCACATGCAGAAAACTCATGCTGTTAGAAAACCGCACCTTCTACACTAAATGATTTTAGCCGTGTTCGCGTCCCGACGATTAATTCTTGTTGACGCGCTTCCTAGTTTTTTACTAACTCGACTATCTTAAAACGCTGACCGATCCTGATTATTCCTGACCGTCTCCCAGACCTTGAAACTCTGACCCCCTTGACTTTATTTCCCGCCTCCCAAAGTTTTCAAACTGACTATCTTGAACCGCTTTTTCTAACCACCGACTATTGACTTCCTTCCCCCGTTCTTCAACGCTGACCGTCTCCCCGCCCGGGCTCATTAACCACGACTATCGACTTGCTTCTTCCGACCTTCAACGCTAACTGTCTTGAACCGCTTTTTCTAACCACGACTATCGACTTCCTCCTTCTTATCTTCAACGCTAACTGTCTTGACCGTCTCCCCGCGCTTTCAAATCCAGACTCCCCCTCCCCAAACCAACCCCCCAAATCACCATATGCGATTTCTAATTTATGTTCTTTTGAATTCTGAATGCTTTTTGTTTTCAAAAGACAGAAATGCACTAAAGGAACACATCAATTATGGCCCTAGAACCTGTCACATTAATTTTAAATCGTTTCAAAATAAATTGTTACTCCTCCAGTAAAATGCCTAACTCTTTGTTCAAAGGATGAAACTTGACTCTCCCCAGTCCAGTGGCGTGTTGGCCCACCAGCATTTTAGCTCGGCTTACTATTATCAACCACCATCACGGAGGTCTCTGCCGATACAGTGCATGTTCCTATTTTTTTTTCTCTACCCTAATAAATCTAAACACTTGTTTCTAAAGCAGCTTTAAGGCCAACATCTGGTAAACTCCTACTTCGTGAAATCAACTGAAAATTTCTTTCCCACCATAATAAATCAACAATAAAAAAAAATTATCCCAGGGCGAGTCCATCACAGCTCCCTTCTGGAAAAATAATAGTGGGAGTAGATACGGAGATAAGCTATTGTCAGCTATTATTGTTCCATCAACTTAGCAGCAGAACACGTTTGAACTCGCCAATAATACATTTTTTTTTCCCAACCTTCCTAGGTTTCACTCGCTCCCCACTGCCCTGTTCTTGTCGCTAAAATTGTTAAAACTCCTAATCCCTTTTACTTTTTATTTTATTTTTTTATATATATATTTTTTTTCTACGAAAGATTTCCCAATCCGCCCCTGTCTCGCTCGACGTTCTTATTTTTTTTTTCCTTGGCCACACGCTATCAGTTAAACCTCTGGTAGGTCCGTTATGGGGCCCTCGCTACCTTTTTTGTGTTAGCGCCGTTGTTAATTGTTTTATGACTGAGCATACAGTAACCAAGATCTTGAGAGTTATTACGCACTAATTATTCGCATTTTTAAGCGTTGGGTAATTTGTTTTGATGTTTTAATTCATGTGAATAGGACTCCTTCTATATGAACAATCTATTAGTGTACCTATATGTTTTGCGGTAATTCAGTTCCGTCTAATTAGAGTGGATAATCTCTTTACCAATTTAATTGATAAATTATTTCTCCTAGAACCGTGTGTCTAATTTTCTATTGCTCCTTACAGGACGCCTAATAATAATTATTATTATTATTGAATAATTTATATAGCGCCGTTTTCGTGAAAAGCTAACTCAAGGAACCTAATATTGTAGTAGCTACTAATATTTTGATAAGAGTTTTGTTGAACAACTAAGTCGTATTATGAGAAAAGAAGTGTGGAGGGGGAGGGGAAGGAAAAAGGGGTAAACTATACATATGAAATCTCTTTCAAACTACGCTGTCTTACATTAGCCAAACAATAACGGTGAATGGTGATCAGAACTCAAACATTGACCTCAGCGTGTCTTAGGCTATACTCTAATAGCTGGCGACCCACTTCTCAAAGGTACCGTGACCTACCAGAACCCACCACGCCTGAAGGAAAACGAATTGAGACTTCCCAACACTTCCAGATACTGTTCCAGCGTATTCACTTCTGTGAACCTACTTTACTGTCTCTAAATGGGGAAAGTAATTGCATCCCATATCACGATGCTGACGCGAAAATGTGTCATGTAAGTTTCGTCTGATGAAGCCCTCCTTCCACGTGCTGTCAGACCTACACTTCACCTCTTAGAATCTGTTGTAATTAAGCCAAGATTGCGTTGGCTTACATCAGGTTCCAGGTCGACGCCATTGGAGTATTTGATAGAACTTTAACGGGTTTATTCCTACGGAATATCGCGCGAACATCTCTTCCACATAACCTTGCAGGAACCTCGCAGGTTACCTTCAGCTAGACGCCTTCAACAGCGAATTACGCTCTTTTCATCCCAGAGTCACTCATGTCTTCTCACCCTGTCTGTCATTCCCCTTTTCATTGCATAAAACCGCGAAAGGGTGAAGCTTTCAGTACGCCGCGCTAAACCGCCCAGTTTATGTTGGAGCCCCCGTCCTCATGATAGCGCAGGAAAAGAACCCATTTCGGCTTGCTAATATTTGTGTGATATTATTACAGCGAAACTATCTAATTCTCCAATTATGAAGTTTAATTGTTGGTCGAAAATCGGGAAAGGGAAAGGTTTAGTAATGTTGATGACACTACCGAGGTAATTAATGTTGATTCGATGGGGAGTCTGAAAATTATCAGGGAAACCCTAAGTATAAATATGTTTATATGTATACATATTTTTTTTTATCGAACCCTTTATTTCAATACGCAACTTTTATTAAAATCTTAACACTCGTGTTTCTATTACGTTTCAGGAATCCTATTATTATTCAACCGTTTTGAATTGAAGGCCCCGATCGATTTTACATTCGAACTGTGCTTAAGATGAGTTAGATTATTTTTTTATTATTAAATTATGTTGATCCCTCCGTTTATTATTGTAGTACATATTTTTTGTTTAATTTGAAAAGAATTTAATTGTTTTAATCACAAAACTTAATCACTGATTCACGCCGTAATGTCCTCATCATCACTTTATTCAATTAGCAAGTTAGGTTATATCAAAATTGAATCAATTTATTGTAGATATTCACTGCACAAGGACACGGCCTTCTTCTCACGGAAGAATACCCGTTAGGTAACGAAACATAAATACTCTACCAGTGCCCACTTTTATTGTTCACTGAATCTTTTCTAACATTTCAAGATAATATAAATCTGTTCCGTCGACCCACTTATAAATGGTCAAGTTCATAGTAAGTGACGTAATAAGCTATTATTTGGTTTTGTCCCCCCCGGGAAGAGGCTCCGGTCTAGTAGTACAATACATCTTTGTTCAGATTTTACAACCGTCTTAACTTTCTCACCGTACGTCTATTATTGACTTTAAAATGTTTTGTTTAAATTGCACTCTCCCTTCCGTCTCATTTCAAAGTTGAACTTCAAAAAAACTGTTATCATAAGTGGTTTTTTTTTTGTTGTCCCTGGTTTTCTACCCCCAAAGTAACACGGGCATGTGCCTGGCATGGTGGTCGAAAAAAAATCCTAAATGCATGTACTAAATAATTTCAATGAATAAGGAAACATAAAAAAAGTTTTATCTGTTAATTCAGTCCTTATCGGAGGTTGGACATCAGCCTCTAGAATGAACTGGGTTTGTGTCTACTACCTGAAGAAACTATTTTCTCCCTCCACAATGTAATACCTTTAATAGCTATGTCTTATCGGAGGTTGGATGACAATACAAAATTTTGTTTTACAATTTTATTTAAAATTTAAATAATCTAATTTATTCCCTACTGATAAATTCACGGATATTTTTATTACGGATATTTAGCATTTAAAGCAAATAAACTAATGCGCTGGTGTTTGGTCTACTACTGAAGGAACTATTTTCTCCCTCCACAATGTAATACCTTTACTCACTGTGTCCTATCGGAGGTTGGATAACATCATAAAATTTCGTTCGTATATTTTTATTTGGAATTTAAATAAATTAATTTTTACCCTACTGATAAATTCACGTATATCTCAACTATTACTGTAGAAATTCACTACCTTTCGCAGTTTTGTATTTAAACCACTGAACTATTAGCACTGGCTTTTAATATTTTTTTTTTCATTGTCTTGAACCAAACAGAATGTAAAACATTTTAAAACCCCACCTCCTGGTCCAACGGCATCACTGTAATGTTTTACCCTCCCTCAACGTTCTCGTTAACGGATTAATATTTTCGTCACGTTTGTTTTGCATCTTCTCGCGGTTTATCAACCCTTCAATCTTAACGAATTAATATGTCACGTTGTGTCAATTTTTTGTTTCGACAGGGATTAATTCATTGAAGGATCCTGTTAATTGGTTGTGGTAACTTTGGTTCTTTTTAGATGAGGCGTGTTACATTCTGTATGGTTTGAAAATAAGACAATGACCGACTACCCTGATTTTAACTACCTTTTCCTACCTTGTTTGCTCGCCCAAACGTTTCCGGTTGCTGCAGTTGATAATGTGCTAATATAATGAGACAATTAATTACAAATTAAGTACATAAAATTCACTATAGACAATTCAATTCAAGATGCACAAGATTCTAAGTTAATGATTTGACTATCGATTGTTAGTTTTGTGAGTTATTTCTATGAGTAGGTATTTTCGGGAATAGCTAGAGACAAAACATGTGTTGCTTTCGATTGGTCTCCGTCCAAATCCCACCCATCAACGTGACCAGCTCGAGAGCAGCCAAGTTGATGGTCCAATCCCAACACCTCCAGAAATGAATTGAATATCGCTCAGCGACAGATGAGATAATGACATGTTTTGCCTCCTGCCGGAGGGTGATGAAGGTGGAATGTGGGTCCTTGGTGGTAGCTGTTGATGTTGATGTTGATGATGAATGATGAAGATTCATCTTATACCGTTAGGTACAAGGAGCTGCTCTGGTCCGGTGGCATGATAGCCTGGTGTCAGGAACCATTTGGGTCACGTGGGTAGCGCGAGGTTTAGGTCGCGTCAACCTCCCCCAAATCGATGATGAGTTGAGCTTCGCCAGCATGCCGAAAATTAGGAGTCCACTCTACTAACCTCAAACATAAACATATACTGAAGTGGTTTGCATCAGCAACGTCAGGAGTTCGGGAGTCCCGTGAACACCCCTCTGGTTTACGCTCGTAAGGATAATGATGAATTCAGCTTCAGTTTGTTCGACTTCGCCTCTGCAGTCACGCTACTCCAAATAGCTCCTGGCTCCAGTCTATACAGCTTCCCGTTCCAGTAGAGGTAATGACACATATTTATCATATGTACAATACAGAACATACTTCAAGTCTTTCGTCCACACTCAAAATAGTCATGTCAATATTTAATTTGGATGAGGGCGTCCATCCGACATAACGAATGTTTCCTAGACGGGAGATTTTACCCCACTTCAAAGTCATGGTCATTCGCTCTATCGTTTGTTACCCTCCGTTCGCTTCAAATATCAAAGAATGGTAGAAATTGATATCCTCGACTTCCGGCGCTAAGGATCAGGGATACTGGAATCATCAGGTCGTGAATCTGAAATCATCCGATCTCCGTCAGCTCAAACGGTTTCAGTCGGAGCCAATTTCCAACCTAATTCTGGATGACTTCTCCTCCTATAGTGGGGTAAGTACTTATTGGATTTAACAGGAAGGACGTCAGAAAGCGCCGAGACAACTTCATATTCGTCACGATCCCTTCGTTCTGTCAGCGAGAAAATCCTCACCATACGCCAGACAAGAATAGCATAGCCCTTATCCGCTTTGTTCCTTCGTCTACCAGCTAACTCAAGTAGGAAAGCCCATTAGCAATTTTCGTTCCCTTCGATCTGAACTCAGTGAAAGCGTCCTCTCACCAGCTGAAAATACTCGAAACAGGGGTCTATTCCGGGTGACTATCTAAGGCTGGTCCGCCAACACCTTCGACAGAAACCGGTGCTTTTACGGGAATAACTCAACCACACCAGTAGCAGGGGAAAAAGCCGGCGCTGCTATACTAAAATAGACGTTATATCGGTATCCAGGGTTATCGACTTTGCTAACACAAGAGTCCCTATTAGGCAAGCCAAATTACAAATTTCGTTCCCTTCGCTTTTGTCGCTTTGGTAAGATAGGACAGCCTACGGAAAATTCGTATACTTCGTCCCCGTCAAACCCATGAAAAATTAAAATCTCGCTTGATAGAATAGGAATGCCAGACAGATGCACTCTCTCGGCGACTAGCCTCGATCCGCTGCGTTATTCCGATTCAAAAATGAATTAAAAGAGTGATGTTTGAATAAATTATATTTAATTAAATATATTTTATGAATTCCGTATAGAATAAGTTGAATTCCCAAGGAGGATACGACAACTCATTTTCAAATAACAGGCATTGAAGATTTAATTTACCGTTCTATCCGTTACTATAAAAACACTGCATAAATACAATGGTTTGTGTTCTATAAATTTTGGCGCTAAATATAACTACTAGAGAATTATTAAATCATTTTAAACTCATAAACAATGTCTATTGTTGGATGATCTAAAGCGGTTTCAGGGTAACCGTTCTTCGTCCCTTTTTTAATGGCCAGGTCTCGTAATTTATGACCTCCTTCGCTAACGGGTACCTATAGTGCTCAAGTTGAATACCCTTACTTCAAAATACAATTGGATTATTTGGTTTACATTAAGGAAATAAGTGTTAATAATTAGATTATAATAGACTTACCGATACATCTTAGTGTCAACAATCCAAATAATTATAAAAAAACAAACACAGTCACATGCAGAAAACTCATGCTGTTAGAAAACCGCACCTTCTACACTAAATGATTTTAGCCGTGTTCGCGTCCCGACGATTAATTCTTGTTGACGCGCTTCCTAGTTTTTTACTAACTCGACTATCTTAAAACGCTGACCGATCCTGATTATTCCTGACCGTCTCCCAGACCTTGAAACTCTGACCCCCTTGACTTTATTTCCCGCCTCCCAAAGTTTTCAAACTGACTATCTTGAACCGCTTTTTCTAACCACCGACTATCGACTTCCTTCCCCCGTTCTTCAACGCTGACCGTCTCCCCGCCCGGGCTCATTAACCACGACTATCGACTTGCTTCTTCCGACCTTCAACGCTAACTGTCTTGAACCGCTTTTTCTAACCACGACTATCGACTTCCTCCTTCCGATCTTCAACGCTAACTGTCTTGACCGTCTCCCCGCGCTTTCAAATCCAGACTCCCCCTCCCCAAACCAACCCCCCAAATCACCATATGCGATTTCTAATTTATGTTCTTTTGAATTCTGAATGCTTTTTGTTTTCAAAAGACAGAAATGCACTAAAGGAACACATCAATTATGGCCCTAGAACCTGTCACATTAATTTTAAATCGTTTCAAAATAAATTGTTACTCCTCCAGTAAAATGCCTAACTCTTTGTTCAAAGGATGAAACTTGACTCTCCCCAGTCCAGTGGCGTGTTGGCCCACCAGCATTTTAGCTCGGCTTACTATTATCAACCACCATCACGGAGGTCTCTGCCGATACAGTGCATGTTCCTATTTTTTTTTTTTCTCTACCCTAATAAATCTAAACACTTGTTTCTAAAGCAGCTTTAAGGCCAACATCTGGTAAACTCCTACTTCGTGAAATCAACTGAAAATTTCTTTCCCACCATAATAAATCAACAATAAAAAAAATTATCCCAGGGCGAGTCCATCACAGCTCCCTTCTGGAAAAATAATAGTGGGAGTAGATACGGAGATAAGCTATTGTCAGCTATTATTGTTCCATCAACTTAGCAGCAGAACACGTTTGAACTCGCCAATAATACATTTTTTTTTCCCAACCTTCCTAGGTTTCACTCGCTCCCCACTGCCCTGTTCTTGTCGCTAAAATTGTTAAAACTCCTAATCCCTTTTACTTTTTATTTTATTTTTTTATATATATATTTTTTTTCTACGAAAGATTTCCCAATCCGCCCCTGTCTCGCTCGACGTTCTTATTTTTTTTTTCCTTGGCCACACGCTATCAGTTAAACCTCTGGTAGGTCCGTTATGGGGCCCTCGCTACCTTTTTTGTGTTAGCGCCGTTGTTAATTGTTTTATGACTGAGCATACAGTAACCAAGATCTTGAGAGTTATTACGCACTAATTATTCGCATTTTTAAGCGTTGGGTAATTTGTTTTGATGTTTTAATTCATGTGAATAGGACTCCTTCTATATGAACAATCTATTAGTGTACCTATATGTTTTGCGGTAATTCAGTTCCGTCTAATTAGAGTGGATAATCTCTTTACCAATTTAATTGATAAATTATTTCTCGTAGAACCGTGTGTCTAATTTTCTATTGCTCCTTACAGGACGCCTAATAATAATTATTATTATTATTGAATAATTTATATAGCGCCGTTTTCGTGAAAAGCTAACTCAAGGAACCTAATATTGTAGTAGCTACTAATATTTTGATAAGAGTTTTGTTGAACAACTAAGTCGTATTATGAGAAAAGAAGTGTGGAGGGGGAGGGGAAGGAAAAAGGGGTAAACTATACAAATGAAATCTCTTTCAAACTACGCTGTCTTACATTAGCCAAACAATAACGGTGAATGGTGATCAGAACTCAAACATTGACCTCAGCGTGTCTTAGGCTATACTCTAATAGCTGGCGACCCACTTCTCAAAGGTACCGTGACCTACCAGAACCCACCACGCCTGAAGGAAAACGAATTGAGACTTCCCAACACTTCCAGATACTGTTCCAGCGTATTCACTTCTGTGAACCTACTTTACTGTCTCTAAATGGGGAAAGTAATTGCATCCCATATCACGATGCTGACGCGAAAATGTGTCATGTAAGTTTCGTCTGATGAAGCCCTCCTTCCACGTGCTGTCAGACCTACACTTCACCTCTTAGAATCTGTTGTAATTAAGCCAAGATTGCGTTGGCTTACATCAGGTTCCAGGTCGACGCCATTGGAGTATTTGATAGAACTTTAACGGGTTTATTCCTACGGAATATCGCGCGAACATCTCTTCCACATAACCTTGCAGGAACCTCGCAGGTTACCTTCAGCTAGACGCCTTCAACAGCGAATTACGCTCTTTTCATCCCAGAGTCACTCATGTCTTCTCACCCTGTCTGTCATTCCCCTTTTCATTGCATAAAACCGCGAAAGGGTGAAGCTTTCAGTACGCCGCGCTAAACCGCCCAGTTTATGTTGGAGCCCCCGTCCTCATGATAGCGCAGGAAAAGAACCCATTTCGGCTTGCTAATATTTGTGTGATATTATTACAGCGAAACTATCTAATTCTCCAATTATGAAGTTTAATTGTTGGTCGAAAATCGGGAAAGGGAAAGGTTTAGTAATGTTGATGACACTACCGAGGTAATTAATGTTGATTCGATGGGGAGTCTGAAAATTATCAGGGAAACCCTAAGTATAAATATGTTTATATGTATACATATTTTTTTTTATCGAACCCTTTATTTCAATACGCAACTTTTATTAAAATCTTAACACTCGTGTTTCTATTACGTTTCAGGAATCCTATTATTATTCAACCGTTTTGAATTGAAGGCCCCGATCGATTTTACATTCGAACTGTGCTTAAGATGAGTTAGATTATTTTTTTATTATTAAATTATGTTGATCCCTCCGTTTATTATTGTAGTACATATTTTTTGTTTAATTTGAAAAGAATTTAATTGTTTTAATCACAAAACTTAATCACTGATTCACGCCGTAATGTCCTCATCATCACTTTATTCAATTAGCAAGTTAGGTTATATCAAAATTGAATCAATTTATTGTAGATATTCACTGCACAAGGACACGGCCTTCTTCTCACGGAAGAATACCCGTTAGGTAACGAAACATAAATACTCTACCAGTGCCCACTTTTATTGTTCACTGAATCTTTTCTAACATTTCAAGATAATATAAATCTGTTCCGTCGACCCACTTATAAATGGTCAAGTTCATAGTAAGTGACGTAATAAGCTATTATTTGGTTTTGTCCCCCCCGGGAAGAGGCTCCGGTCTAGTAGTACAATACATCTTTGTTCAGATTTTACAACCGTCTTAACTTTCTCACCGTACGTCTATTATTGACTTTAAAATGTTTTGTTTAAATTGCACTCTCCCTTCCGTCTCATTTCAAAGTTGAACTTCAAAAAAACTGTTATCATAAGTGGTTTTTTTTTTGTTGTCCCTGGTTTTCTACCCCCAAAGTAACACGGGCATGTGCCTGGCATGGTGGTCGAAAAAAAATCCTAAATGCATGTACTAAATAATTTCAATGAATAAGGAAACATAAAAAAAGTTTTATCTGTTAATTCAGTCCTTATCGGAGGTTGGACATCAGCCTCTAGAATGAACTGGGTTTGTGTCTACTACCTGAAGAAACTATTTTCTCCCTCCACAATGTAATACCTTTAATAGCTATGTCTTATCGGAGGTTGGATGACAATACAAAATTTTGTTTTACAATTTTATTTAAAATTTAAATAATCTAATTTATTCCCTACTGATAAATTCACGGATATTTTTATTACGGATATTTAGCATTTAAAGCAAATAAACTAATGCGCTGGTGTTTGGTCTACTACTGAAGGAACTATTTTCTCCCTCCACAATGTAATACCTTTACTCACTGTGTCCTATCGGAGGTTGGATAACATCATAAAATTTCGTTCGTATATTTTTATTTGGAATTTAAATAAATTAATTTTTACCCTACTGATAAATTCACGTATATCTCAACTATTACTGTAGAAATTCACTACCTTTCGCAGTTTTGTATTTAAACCACTGAACTATTAGCACTGGCTTTTAATATTTTTTTTTTCATTGTCTTGAACCAAACAGAATGTAAAACATTTTAAAACCCCACCTCCTGGTCCAACGGCATCACTGTAATGTTTTACCCTCCCTCAACGTTCTCGTTAACGGATTAATATTTTCGTCACGTTTGTTTTGCATCTTCTCGCGGTTTATCAACCCTTCAATCTTAACGAATTAATATGTCACGTTGTGTCAATTTTTTGTTTCGACAGGGATTAATTCATTGAAGGATCCTGTTAATTGGTTGTGGTAACTTTGGTTCTTTTTAGATGAGGCGTGTTACATTCTGTATGGTTTGAAAATAAGACAATGACCGACTACCCTGATTTTAACTACCTTTTCCTACCTTGTTTGCTCGCCCAAACGTTTCCGGTTGCTGCAGTTGATAATGTGCTAATATAATGAGACAATTAATTACAAATTAAGTACATAAAATTCACTATAGACAATTCAATTCAAGATGCACAAGATTCTAAGTTAATGATTTGACTATCGATTGTTAGTTTTGTGAGTTATTTCTATGAGTAGGTATTTTCGGGAATAGCTAGAGACAAAACATGTGTTGCTTTCGATTGGTCTCCGTCCAAATCCCACCCATCAACGTGACCAGCTCGAGAGCAGCCAAGTTGATGGTCCAATCCCAACAACTCCAGAAATGAATTGAATATCGCTCAGCGACAGATGAGATAATGACATGTTTTGCCTCCTGCCGGAGGGTGATGAAGGTGGAATGTGGGTCCTTGGTGGTAGCTGTTGATGTTGATGTTGATGATGAATGATGAAGATTCATCTTATACCGTTAGGTACAAGGAGCTGCTCTGGTCCGGTGGCATGATAGCCTGGTGTCAGGAACCATTTGGGTCACGTGGGTAGCGCGAGGTTTAGGTCGCGTCAACCTCCCCCAAATCGATGATGAGTTGAGCTTCGCCAGCATGCCGAAAATTAGGAGTCCACTCTACTAACCTCAAACATAAACATATACTGAAGTGGTTTGCATCAGCAACGTCAGGAGTTCGGGAGTCCCGTGAACACCCCTCTGGTTTACGCTCGTAAGGATAATGATGAATTCAGCTTCAGTTTGTTCGACTTCGCCTCTGCAGTCACGCTACTCCAAATAGCTCCTGGCTCCAGTCTATACAGCTTCCCGTTCCAGTAGAGGTAATGACACATATTTATCATATGTACAATACAGAACATACTTCAAGTCTTTCGTCCACACTCAAAATAGTCATGTCAATATTTAATTTGGATGAGGGCGTCCATCCGACATAACGAATGTTTCCTAGACGGGAGATTTTACCCCACTTCAAAGTCATGGTCATTCGCTCTATCGTTTGTTACCCTCCGTTCGCTTCAAATATCAAAGAATGGTAGAAATTGATATCCTCGACTTCCGGCGCTAAGGATCAGGGATACTGGAATCATCAGGTCGTGAATCTGAAATCATCCGATCTCCGTCAGCTCAAACGGTTTCAGTCGGAGCCAATTTCCAACCTAATTCTGGATGACTTCTCCTCCTATAGTGGGGTAAGTACTTATTGGATTTAACAGGAAGGACGTCAGAAAGCGCCGAGACAACTTCATATTCGTCACGATCCCTTCGTTCTGTCAGCGAGAAAATCCTCACCATACGCCAGACAAGAATAGCATAGCCCTTATCCGCTTTGTTCCTTCGTCTACCAGCTAACTCAAGTAGGAAAGCCCATTAGCAATTTTCGTTCCCTTCGATCTGAACTCAGTGAAAGCGTCCTCTCACCAGCTGAAAATACTCGAAACAGGGGTCTATTCCGGGTGACTATCTAAGGCTGGTCCGCCAACACCTTCGACAGAAACCGGTGCTTTTACGGGAATAACTCAACCACACCAATAGCAGGGGAAAAAGCCGGCGCTGCTATACTAAAATAGACGTTATATCGGTATCCAGGGTTATCGACTTTGCTAACACAAGAGTCCCTATTAGGCAAGCCAAATTACAAATTTCGTTCCCTTCGCTTTTGTCGCTTTGGTAAGATAGGACAGCCTACGGAAAATTCGTATACTTCGTCCCCGTCAAACCCATGAAAAATTAAAATCTCGCTTGATAGAATAGGAATGCCAGACAGATGCACTCTCTCGGCGACTAGCCTCGATCCGCTGCGTTATTCCGATTCAAAAATGAATTAAAAGAGTGATGTTTGAATAAATTATATTTAATTAAATATATTTTATGAATTCCGTATAGAATAAGTTGAATTCCCAAGGAGGATACGACAACTCATTTTCAAATAACAGGCATTGAAGATTTAATTTACCGTTCTATCCGTTACTATAAAAACACTGCATAAATACAATGGTTTGTGTTCTATAAATTTTGGCGCTAAATATAACTACTAGAGAATTATTAAATCATTTTAAACTCATAAACAATGTCTATTGTTGGATGATCTAAAGCGGTTTCAGGGTAACCGTTCTTCGTCCCTTTTTTAATGGCCAGGTCTCGTAATTTATGACCTCCTTCGCTAACGGGTACCTATAGTGCTCAAGTTGAATACCCTTACTTCAAAATACAATTGGATTATTTGGTTTACATTAAGGAAATAAGTGTTAATAATTAGATTATAATAGACTTACCGATACATCTTAGTGTCAACAATCCAAATAATTATAAAAAAACAAACACAGTCACATGCAGAAAACTCATGCTGTTAGAAAACCGCACCTTCTACACTAAATGATTTTAGCCGTGTTCGCGTCCCGACGATTAATTCTTGTTGACGCGCTTCCTAGTTTTTTACTAACTCGACTATCTTAAAACGCTGACCGATCCTGATTATTCCTGACCGTCTCCCAGACCTTGAAACTCTGACCCCCTTGACTTTATTTCCCGCCTCCCAAAGTTTTCAAACTGACTATCTTGAACCGCTTTTTCTAACCACCGACTATCGACTTCCTTCCCCCGTTCTTCAACGCTGACCGTCTCCCCGCCCGGGCTCATTAACCACGACTATCGACTTGCTTCTTCCGACCTTCAACGCTAACTGTCTTGAACCGCTTTTTCTAACCACGACTATCGACTTCCTCCTTCCGATCTTCAACGCTAACTGTCTTGACCGTCTCCCCGCGCTTTCAAATCCAGACTCCCCCTCCCCAAACCAACCCCCCAAATCACCATATGCGATTTCTAATTTATGTTCTTTTGAATTCTGAATGCTTTTTGTTTTCAAAAGACAGAAATGCACTAAAGGAACACATCAATTATGGCCCTAGAACCTGTCACATTAATTTTAAATCGTTTCAAAATAAATTGTTACTCCTCCAGTAAAATGCCTAACTCTTTGTTCAAAGGATGAAACTTGACTCTCCCCAGTCCAGTGGCGTGTTGGCCCACCAGCATTTTAGCTCGGCTTACTATTATCAACCACCATCACGGAGGTCTCTGCCGATACAGTGCATGTTCCTATTTTTTTTTTCTCTACCCTAATAAATCTAAACACTTGTTTCTAAAGCAGCTTTAAGGCCAACATCTGGTAAACTCCTACTTCGTGAAATCAACTGAAAATTTCTTTCCCACCATAATAAATCAACAATAAAAAAAATTTATCCCAGGGCGAGTCCATCACAGTACATATGTAATTGAGCCTTGAGCGCACAGATTTTTGGTGGTCGGGCGGAAAGAGCCGACGAGTCACGGAGGCTAGTCGAATGCAGCATCTTTCTGTGCAAGAGCGTCGTCCCGTCTTGCCACGCTTGCTACGTAAGAGTCAATTTTACCCGCTAGAATTAAAAAAAATTTACCCATCAAAAGTTTAAATATCACAAAAAGAAAAAGCCTTCTTTCGAACGTATCGCTTTTACTTCGTGGCCGAGAAAAAAATTTACAATGTTTGGTTGTGGGGTATAAATCAATTTGAAAATGCGCATTATTTATGTATTTTTGTACCTCCTGCCTCTCATTTACAAGTCAAAGTAGAACGTAACGTGATGTTGTGAAATCTCTGAAGCACGAATTTATATGATTTTTTGATTTTTCCAGTCCGAGTAACTTGATAGGAGCATTTTTCATGAACAAAGATCTCCCGAATAAGCACTAATACGCACATGAATGGCAGGATCTTTATATAGGGATAACATTTTTGACAGGCGCCTTTCCAGGTAGACAACTAAACAACTCAAATAACGTAATTTGTAACAAACATATTTACATATTTGATTGACAGTAATGTGGAGTAGACATACGAGGTATTTTTCCGTCCTTTTTGCAGGATTGATTTTCGTGTTGTACACACTTGAATTTTTTTTTAAAACGCGTCGATATTCAACTTAAGGCAAAGGTTGTAAGCACCTGATTATTCAGGTCTATTTGCTAAGCATAGCTAATATCATATCATCCGAATGACGGTATTTCACTAAAACAATGTCTTTGCTCAGAGAAAAATGAGTATTGACGCTGATTTATTTAAATACTATTAAAAACGTGATTGCATTTCATTTTCTAATAAAATATTTATTAATTTAAATACCCTGATGGGCTTTTACATGATACACATTTTACACAATTTACTGCATAATACAGTGCCAAGAGAATGTTTTTTTTAAAAACAAAAACAAATTAATAACTAAGAACATAAACTAATGAACATAATACATGGAACATATGATTTTCCAAATCGATCTACATAATATAAGAAAAGAGAAAAAAAAAACAGTTTTAAAAGTGCAGATGTCATAAAACTATTAATAATTAATATGAATAAATAGAATAGCTTGGTAATACTTAATATACAAGTGAATACAAGTAATTTACAGTAAGAATTAATTGACAGAAATATGTAATCGCTCCTACGTGATACTCTTAAATAATAATATAAGGTATACAAAAACATCATTCAAGTATTTCTTATATAATGATAAATTTATATTAAATATTACGCCTGATTGGATGTTTTATGGAACTTTATCTTTTTATAAATAAAAAAATAAATAAAGATACAGAGTGTATGTAAGAAAAAAGACATTTTGTGGATTAATAATTTATAATTTACAAATTTATTTATATATCAAATATATTATTTTTTAGTTTGGTCACTGAGTGGTAGCAGTAAACATCTATTGAACTATATGTATTACCTAGTCTGTGTTACCTCTGCATTGGCGAATTTTAGAGAGCATGTTTGTTTTGTATTACGCGTGGGTACACGATAAGTAATGAGGTTCGCTAAATCCATGGCGTCCAATCTGCCATTCGCTATTTTGAAAATACAAACTAAATCAGTCATTGTGCGCCTTGATGATAATATTAGTCCATTAGTCCATTCATAATATATCGGAACACGTGTTTATGCAGATGTGCTTTTCCTAATAAATATTATGACGAATTGCGACAATATGAAAATCTACACCCTTTAGGCCTCTGCCACATTGTTTGTTACGTCTCTTAACGACGCTGTCAAATAGCAAGGAATTTATTTGTATTTCCGAGTTGCAATAAAAACCAAATAAACTGAATATTTCTGAACGTATCCGAAAACGTTTTCAAAAATGAAAAAATATTTTTGAAGGCGCGTTCAAATTTTATTATTTGAAGTAAATATATTATTTTTGAAATTAATTTTTTTTTAATACAAACACCAAGAAAATTATAAATGGCTCACATTCAATGACTTTCCTATAAAAAAATTACTAAAATAACTGAATACATATTTTAGTAGTCAAATATATTGTGAACACTATTGTCACCCCTATTTTCTATCATTTTATATAAAAAAAATTAGTAAAAAATTCTCAAATTTTCATAAATTTATTTCTAATTGGGGTCGGAACCTATGGTTAACTATAGGCACATTATAGTTATTCTGTGCTTTAATCAATGATTAAATATATAGCGTCGTATTTTTTATTTCTATAACCGTTTAGATCATATTTTTTACCATGCTAGTAAGGAAGATAAAACGATTTCCATGAGACCATATGAGCTGTTCGAAAAAGCGTACAAATAGACTAAACCGAACAAATCAGCCCGAAGAAGAGTTAGTGAACACTCGTTCCGCATGATATGAATACAAACAGCATAACATGTGCCATTAACATATATATATAGATGACTTTATTTATTATACTGTTATACTTGGTGGAATTATATATTATTAAAATAGAAAATAAAACATTTTTTAACTTATTTCCACTTTTTTATTTTACCACTACCGGTTTCATCCTATTATGGACATCTTCAGGCTGGCAATTGAAATTCTTTTGTTACAGAATTTATACAAAATTAGGTACACAATGTCAAGGTAGGTACATATTATTGGGTTATTAAATTACAATTTTTCTTTAAGGTTAATATGTCATAAATAAGAAATAATAATATAACAATGGTCACTATAGTAGAATAATCGATAATTTAGTAAATAAAATAATGAATTTTCCTGCATACCACGCAGGATAATCCGGAAGAGAAGAATCAAACCGTACAAAAGAACACCTTTTAACACCGTGTTCTTTTGTACGGTTTGATTCTTCTCTTCCGGATTATCCTGCGTGGTATGCAGGAAAATTCATTATTTTATTTACTAAATTATCGATTATTCTACTATAGTGACCATTGTTATATTATTATATCTTATTTATCAAATACAACAACAACAATACGGAGAGTGCACACGCATTATTTTTATCCTAACAAAATCATCTAAAGCAGTCATAAAAAGTATTAAATTTAAAGTGTTTCACCTAATTATATTAAATTAACACTGGCTTAAAGTTTACTAATTGTCAGAAAAGTATATAGTGCATTAAAAGTGTTTAAAACAAGGATTAGTGTAATCAAGTGACAGTTGCTATAAGCCCCCCGCGCCCGCATCTACACCGCCCGCGCCGCCAGCGGTAGTACTTACACGCCCTACCAAAAATCCAGGGGTTCACAACTGTTTAAAAAAAAAAAGAAAAAAAAAATAAAAATAACAATGGCTCTGAGTGATAAAGCTTCGCAGTACATTACCAAAGTAAATGCGATAATCAGTGGATTGATCTCAATCGTTCATGAGCCTAGCAATAAATTCTCTAAGGAAAATATCGTAAAAATAATACCAAAAACAACCGAACTTATGGCTACGATTGCAGAATTGGTAGTCGATTTTGGAGTAATGCAAGGAGAATTAAATTCAATGAAAAATAATACGCAACTCAGCAGGACCAACCCGATTGACATTAATATGGGTGATATTGTCACCGAAATGGAAGATAGGGCCATCAGATCTAACAACGTCATATTATATAACGTTCCCGAGAGCTTGTCTGATGAAAAGGCAGTCATCATTACGGAAGATAGAGATAAAGTTTCTTCGGCTATAAAAGCTATCGACCCGTCATTAGATCTAATCAACGTCAAAGTATTCCGACTGGGTGCCAAGAAAATTGCCAACAAAAATCGTCCAATTAAATTGGAATTTACAAACAATATCGCACCGAGAACTCTCCTACGTAATAGCACCAAATTTAAAGACGGAATCAAAGCAAGTAATGACTTAACCATCCTCCAAAGGAATCAATTGGTGGAGCTTAGAAAGCAGTTATTGTTCCGTCAAGAGAATGGTGAACCAAACCTTACCATAAAGTACATAAACTCCAAACCAACTATTGTTACAACCCTTCCAAAAAACGACACAATGTAAACAAACTGAAGTGCTATTACCAAAATGTCAGAGGCATGAAAACTAAACTTAAGGACTTTAAAATACATGCCCCAACACTGCCACATGACATCCTCATTCTTACGGAAACCTGGCTGGAACCATCCATCAACTCTGCTGAGCTTGGTCTACCCCACCATCATATTTACCGGTCTGACAGAAGTCAACAAACCAGCGCTAAATCTAGAGGCGGTGGCGTCATGATAGCTGTCAACAAGATACATCCTTCAAAACTTCTGAAAACCAAAAATTCTAATGTGGAACAAGTTTACATTTTACTAAACGGCAAAAATCAAAAAAATATCATAGGCAGTGTTTATATTCCGCCATCATCAGATATAAGTGTATACAAAAGTCATTTCGAGGATATTGAACAACTGTCGTTTAAATTTCCAAATAGTAAAATCACTATCATCGGTGATTACAATTTACCAAAAATCAACTGGGGTACCCGCGACAATTCTACATTATCTCAAAACTCTAGCTTAACTGACACAGAAAAAGAAATAGTTGAATTATGTGATTTCCTTAACCTAGTTCAATTAAACAATGTAAAAAATGACAATAATAGATTACTAGATCTTGTTCTTTGTACCGACTTGTCAACTGCGGTTGGAAAGTCACTCGATTCAGTTCTTCCCCCTGATTCTCATCACCCACCTTTAGATATTACTGTATTGTGTAACCCTATAAAATGCCAAATTAAAAACCAGACACAATATCCTAACTTTAATACAGCCAATTATGTTGCAATACGCGATTATCTATATAACACTGACTGGTCTATACTAGAAGGAGGTAATCTCGATGAGAATATTAAAGCCTTTTACGATCATCTATATAAAACCATAGAAAACTTTGTCCCAATTAGTTATAAACTATCTTCAAATTTCCCTCGCTGGTTTAGCAAGGACCTCATTAACATAGTAATTGAGAAGAAAAAAGCGCATAAAATTTACAAAGAAACAACAAATCTTTCTGATTTTATAATTTTCAGCAAGCTGCGAAAAGATTGTAATAAATTATCAAACATTTGTTATAATAATTACATTAAGAATGTGGAATTTTCGATTGGTAACAATGTAAAATATTTTTTCAACTATTGTAAAGCTCAAAATAACAACAACCTTGGCATACCTGAAACTATGCACTATAAACTGAAAACTTCCTGTAAAATCAAAGATATTGTCAATTTGTTTGCAGATTTTTTCAAGGATGTATATGAAACAGATATCCCTGATGAAGACATTCCAAACTTTGAGTCCGATATAAATTTACAACTATCTCAGATACATATTGAGATTAAAGAAATTGCAGCATGTATCAAACTACTGGAACCTAAATCGTGCTCAGGGCCAGATAAAATTCCCCCCGTATTTCTAAAAAACTGTGGGAGTAGTGTCTCTTACCCTCTGTACCTACTATTTAATCAATCACTTTTAACAGGCAAGTTCCCACAAATATGGAAAAATAGCTTTCTCACTCCTATATTCAAAAGCGGAGACAAGTCTTTAGTTGAAAATTACAGACCAATATGCATACAATCGTCAATACCAAAAATTTTTGAAAAGTTAATTCTCCAAAAAATATGTTCTTGCATAAAATTTAATATCTCATCATTTCAACATGGTTTTATCTCTGGACGATCTACCTTAACTAACCTTACACTGTATGAACATTTTATCTCTGGTGCTCTTGCTAATAGAGAACAAGTTGATTCAATTTACACGGATTTTAGTAAAGCCTTTGATAAGGTTTGCATTAAAATTCTTATAAATAAATTGTCTAAATTAGGAATAAGTGGTAATTTATTATGTTGGATTAAGAATTATTTATCAAAACGTGTACTAACTGTCTGTATTAAAGAACACTTATCTTACGAATTTGAAGCCACTAGTGGTGTGCCTCAGGGTTCGCACCTTGGTCCAATATTGTTTATACTATTCATAAACGATGTCACTTCCATATTCACTGATGTTAACATATTATTATTTGCCGATGACATGAAAATATATAAAATCATAAAAAATATATACGACTGCTTGTCCCTCCAATCCAATTTTATAAAATTCTTAGAATGGTGTACCATTAACAAACTTACACTTAATATAAAAAAATGTCAAATCATGAGTTTCTTTAGAATTAAAAACCCTATCAAATATAGTTACTCTTTTAACAATCACAGTTTATTGTCAGTACCTGTAATAAGGGACCTTGGAATAACCTTCGACTCTAAACTACTATTTACCAATCACATTGATATAATAACGGGTAAAGCAATGAAAATTCTGGGCTTCATTGTAAGAATTTGTAAAGATTTTAAAAATATCCAAACATTTAAAATACTATATACAACTCTGGTTAGGAGTCATTTAGAATACAATTCCCCCATATGGAACCCTTTCTACAAAAGCCATGAAAACTCCATTGAAAGAATCCAACGCAAATTTCTCAGATCAATTAATTTCAAATTAGGTATTCCTGCGGTTGACATAAACTATGAATCTTTATTACAAAAAATGAGACTCTTATCGTTAAAAGATAGAAGAATACTCAATGATCTTATTTTCTTATTTAAAATAAACAATAACTGGTTTGACTCCCCTGAATTGGTCTCATTAATAAATTACCATGTACCTAGTAGACCGACTCGACTCAAAACACCTTTTCACTGTGACAATACTATGACGAACGCAGAACAAAACTCAACCATCAATCGCTTGCATATTTTAGGCAATGAATATGCTAATATTGATCACGCTGCCGGTAATCTGTCTTCATACAAAAGATGCGTTAAACTAAATTTGTTTGCTAGTACCACGTAAATACATCATGTAAACATAATATGCCTACCAGTACTTCTAAAACTATTAATGCACTTGAAATCATAAGTACTTGTAAAATTTATCATATCGGTTAACATAATCCAGGATTTATTACTTTTATATTTAAATCATTGTCGGTACCTTGAGATAGGTATCTTATTGGTACATTTTATTGTTTTATTTCAATCTTTAAATTTTTATTTTTATTTATACTTTTTCCTAATAAATTATGGTTTGTACTTTAATACTTTATATTTTAAACTATTCACTTTACAATTTACTTTTATACATTATAGTTTTTATACACTACTTATTACCTTACTTTTTACCTATTTTCTTAAATTTTACTAACATTATACTGTTATTCTTCATGTTGTTGTACTATTATAAGTATGTCAATTATGTTAATGGCACGTGTTGTGCCGTATATGTGTAAATAAATAAATAAATAAATAAATAAATAAATAAATAAATAAATAAATATTAACCTTAAAGAAAAATTGTAATTTAATAACCCAATAATATGTACCTACCTTGACATTGTGTACCTAATTTTGTATAAATTCTGTAACAAAAGAATTTCAATTGCCAGCCTGAAGATGTCCATAATAGAATGAAACCGGTAGTGGTAAAATAAAAAAGTGGAAATAAGTTAAAAAATGTTTTATTTTCTATTTTAATAATATATATATAGAGTTAAAAAATGTAGGATGTAAATTATAAAGCACAAAGTATATAGGTTGGGGTATGACACATTCGTTTTTAACTGATATTTTATATCATGACAACACATCGTGTTTAACACTTTGTTAAGAAATCTGTCAACTCATTCGTTGTAGGCCATGCAGTCCCGTTATTAATAGGAATGTTAATAATTTGACCAGTTTTTTTTAATAAATTAGCAACAATTTACACGAGTAAGTTTTTCCTAGTATAAGGTGCAGCAAATTTAATTTTGGTACTACATACTATTTTATATTAATTTTTTTAAAAAAATCACGGTTTTCATTCTGTCTGTAACGCCGGTTCAATGAATTCCTTAAAATGGATTAGCTTTTAAAATTTTTAACAGATCTTGAGAATAATTCAGATAAGCGATAAATTAGGCAAAGAATTTTTTTTTTCGAAAAATAAATTTATAATCTGTTTTTGAAATTTGTTTGTTTATTTAAATTTATGAAAAAAGATTTTTCGAGTTTGTTTAAGGTTTTCGAAGGGAAAATCTTTGATAGTCTCGATAACATATCAATAAGTTTTTGTTTTCAAAAGGCAAGTTATCTCGAGGCAATTTCTATTTATAAATACTTTCAGGTTCAAAAATTCTACAGTTATTTTTGCTTCAAATGGCTTTGCCCGTGTTTGGCGACTAGATTTAAATAGCCAGGTACTTCTACACCTTCCTCTACCCCATCTCCTTTCCTTTTTGACTACCTTCAGCCTGACAACTCCAATTGGGGATGCCATAGTCTCACTGGCTCCAGACGGTTGGGACTATTATGCAGTTTTGCAAAAAAACTAAATAATATCCCGTGATTTTTCATGGATCTGCGCTATGACGTGATATAACTCACACAAATATCTGGGGTTCGAACATGCCACTGTATTCGGAGCTGAGGCTTAAACGCTCGCCTACCGAATCCGTTGAACAATAACTTTGTAAAACTATTAGTGAGACCGCACCGTCACTTTCTAGGCGATATTTTCACTTTACTATTTTCCACCATTTACATCCATTCCTCTTCATTTTATAACTGGAAAATAATTGAGACCTTCCCGACAATAACTATAGCATTTCCCCATAATCACCGTCTGCCGCAGAAGAGATAGAATTTTATTGTGATTTGTTGGTGACCGGATGACAATTCAACACACCTGTAAAAAAATATATAAAGTCATGAAAAGTGATGAAATAAAAAAACTATCAAACGATATTTTTTCCATGGCTTTTAGTGACTTTATATCACTTTTTAAAGGTATATTCAATTGTCATTGTTTTGAGTCATCATGGAACCCTTTCTTGAATAGATAAATAATCAATTTCACTGTCTGTCAATTTGCGACAGCCATTTTATGTGCGGAAAGGGGTGACAATTTAGGATTAGTTTTTAAAAATAAAACTGACATAGTGCGGAAAAGGTGACAATTTAGGATTCTTTTTTAAAATAAAACTGACATAGTGCGGAAAATTTGACAATTTAGGAAATATATTTTTTTTACTTATTTAATATTTTTGTTAGTTCCCCGCACTCTTCTACATAGTTGCATAAAAGTATATGAAATAAGTTTTCTAAAGAAGTATAATCTTAACCAATTTGGTATAAAACTTATGTCGACCGTAAAGTTTGCTAATGACCAATGAACCATTGATGTACTATATTTAGATGAGTCATAAAGCGAAAAAATATGTTTCCTCCTTTTTATCTCAAATTGACCCCCAAATTACCTCCAACATTTCCAACGCTCTAACTAAAACTACCTAACCCAGTCTAAGCACACCGCCTATATCGTTCTAATCGTGCAACAAGTTTTGACGAGATATCAATCAGTACGCAGTAGCGCCTCTAATAGTGGCTCTATCCAATGAACAGGCCAAAAATGATGTATTCAAATATTGGAACAATTTCACCAGAAATAGGGAAAACTTGAGCTTACTTTGGGCGTACGGACACCTCCACAACACACTTCTGTTAGTTTATTATTACTTACATTTTTTTAATTCAATTTTTGCGCGTTTTATTTATCACAGTTATTATTATTAATAATGATAATAATAATCGTCTTTATTCTATTCTTCTTTATATGTGTGCAATCCCATACGTCCCATGGAGTGAATGTATAAGTACATACAGGGATTCAAGTAAGAACCTACCTACAATTAAGAATATAATAATTATATTTGTTTATTCTTTTTATTTTAGCCATTTATCATTTATATCGATGTTTACAAATGTCTAATTTGTTATTAATTAGATACATTTATGGATTTTCTGCAATATTAATATTGCTTATACAATCCAGCTTGAATATATCAATTCAAGCTGGAACACACTTTATGGTTTCTGGCAGCGCATTATAATATTGTATTTCTATGGTCATTAAACTATTTAGTGAATTGGTTTTGTCCTTTTTCTACGTAGCTTAATTTCGTTTCACGTTCTTGTATTATGTTTTTGAATATTTTTGATGTACATAATTTTATTTGAAAAGTATTTTGGTAATAGGCTGTTTATTATTTTATGTTTAAATATCGCCGTATTCAAAGTCAGCATCTGTTTTACTGTTAGCCAATTTAGTACCTTTAGAAAATCAATTTGGGCTAAGTACCTATTATTCTCATTGCTCTATTTGTGATTGAAGTTTTTCAGGATTTTTTTTACGAATTCTTCCCAAAAAAGAAATCGTCTTTCCAATGTTCTTTTGTGTTTTTTCGGCATGTTTGTTATAGATGAGTTTGGAATCTAACATAACTCCTAAGAATTTCGTATCAAAAACTTTTTCAATAATTTCACCATCAATTTTAATTTTGCTTTAACTGAATTTCTTTCTATGTCCAATTATCATACACTTTGTCTTTGTATAATTATGTCTAACCTTATTGATACATTTTTCAGTTCATTGTTTAAAATAATTATAATTTTTTCATTGTTATCTCCTATTGTATATATTCCACATATAGGTACATTGCGTATATAAAAAATTAAACAAAGGAAAAAGGAGAGTAGTCTTATAGATCATACTTCTAGGTATTCGTTGTTCAGTTCCGCGTTATCTGCAGGTATACGCTTTGCAATATTTTTCATTTCGAGCACCAAAGTGACTTACTGTAGTGGCGGTTTTTCGTATGAAATTAGTTACTACCGTAATGTTTGTACGTCCGGAAATCTACAACCATGAAAATTGTTGTTTCACCACCTTCAGCTTTCACTTGTACCCGCTTCTTGTGTATTCTCGGGCGGTATAGAATTCCTATCATTTGTTTCTATTGAGGAATGTCCATATCCTAATTTGTACACAATTTTGTTGTGGATTGAGTTTACGTTTAAATATTTTGTTTTTAATCACGTTATTATGATGTAGGTCAACTATTTTGAATAAATATAATATATGATATCATCAGAGCAATAGAAAATGATAATCTAAATTATGTAACTACCTAACAGCTTTAAAACAACGGCTTACAAAATTTTGTTCCTCTTTCCGGAACGATTCCGATTTGATGGTGATGAACGGATTCCGTTCATCACCATCTTTTGTCCCAACGTTCCAACCTTCTTTTTCTATCCGAAACTCAGATAGCCGATCCACCAGACTCCTCCTATCTAGACTGCGCGGGCTTTATCCTTGCAAGCAAGTTCCGACTCAAAGGAGGAGTCTGCCTCTATAGTCGAGCTGACGTCAACTGTGTACGACTATTGAGTCTGGAAAACTCGTGCGCGTCAATCTTGCCAGTACGGCAAGATTCTACGCATGTCTATACCACTCACCGAACCATAGCGAATCAGACACTTCCGAACTCTTCAAACATTTGAGCGATACTATTGATGATCTCTTGCCCCGCTACCCTTCGGCCGAGTTTGTTGTTCTGGGGGACTTCAATGTTCATATCGAACCATGGTTGAAGTTCTCAGGCCCAACGGACTCGGCTGGCCGACAGGCGGAATCCTTTGCCATTTGCTACGGATTAGAGCAACTGGTTCAGGAGCCTACAAGGGTTCCTGATGTCCAGACTCACCGCTCCAATCTGTTAGACATATTCTTTACTGCTGTGCAACACGGTTATAAGATTGACGTAAAGCCGTTGTTCAGTCGACAATGCTCCGAAGCAGTTCGACGAAAAAACGCTGCTTACTGAGCCTACAACACATCTCGAACGAGCATACAACAAATCAGCAAAAAGCTGGCTGCCTGCCCGCATGGCAGCAGAACATTCTGGTCGCTTGCGTGCTCAATAGGTCGGAATTTTTGCAAACCCAGTTTGCCACTTCTTACCAGACCTGACGGCTCACTAGCAAACACCGCCACCGAAAAGGCTAACCTATTAGGGAAAATGTTTGCGGAAAACTCGACCCTCGATGATGGAGATGCTGTTCCGCCGTCGGTTCCTCACTGTGACTTCTATATTAAAAAGCTGAGGATCCGGCATCGGGATGTACTCCACGTTATACGGGAGCTTGATGTTAACAAAGCTAGTGGACCTGATTGAATACCTGCCCTGGTATTGCAGAGGTGTGCTGCAGAAATAGTTCCAGTTTTGACAAAGCTCTTCAAAATGTCCCTGTAGTGTGGCACTGTGCCCTCTGGTTGGAAAAAAGCGGTCATTCACCCTATTCCCAAGAAAAGTGACCGCTCCAACCCGGCCAACTACCGCCCCATAGCGATCACATCAGTTCTGTCCAAAGTGATGGAACGTGTGATCAACGACAAACTGCTCGCATACCTGGAGAAGAACAAAATTATCAACGACCATCAAATTATCAGTTGACAGTTAACCGACGCTTATCTGACACTATGGAGGCCGCGTTAAACTTTCCTCGGAACATTTCTTACATATTGTTGACCGTGCTCGCAAATATCGCTGTAAAATAAAACTGTAACAATATTGTATTTATACAGGGTTTTTATCGATCGATCGTGCTATTTTCCTAGAGCTCACTCAATATAACATATTTATAGTAAGTACCTACTTCGATTTAAAGAGTTTTATCGAATAATTTTATCTCATCATCGAACGTCTCCAAACTAATTCGCATCACCATATAACTACTAGCACGGAAGGTGAATTCATTGAAGACCATCCCAGACACATTAATATGTATTAAGTTTCCATTTGGAGTCCAGAAACTCAGTCGGTTTTCCACAATGTCTGCAAAATTATACGGGCTCTGATATTATTTCAGGGAAATCGACTTCACAATAAAGAGCGTGGATTATACTGCAGTCTTGGGCGTTATTTCAGCGAATCGGAATATATTATAAGCCGTGGATTTTATGTCAATACTAGCGCAGATCGATGCACAGGCATGGATATAATAAATGCAAGGTTTGAGAAGATTTGAGAAGAAGGTTTGATAAGAATGTAGTTATTAAAAAAAAATACCTAAGGACAATGAAGTTACAATACATCTAGACTTGTTTCTGGTAAAATCTTAATTCAAACGTTGGCCATGTATAATCCGTCATTGTATTAAATTCCTAGGAAATGTATGTAGTTCCTTTCGCCCGGAAATGTGTGAAATAAATTAGATTAGACACATTTCCTGGGAAATCTATACATTTCCTAAATAGCAATCGGAAATGTAAAACATTTAAGATATCAATGGGTACGCGGGGATATCGGGGCAAGGGGAGGGTATTGCATCGTCTGATCAGGCAATCGCGCTAGTGCGGCGTAAACATAACCTAACCTAACCTAACCTACCCTAACCTAACCTAACCTAACCTAACCTAACCTTACCTAACCTAACCTATGTAACCTAACCTAACCCAACCCAACCCAAAAGACTTTTATTTTAATATTGTGACATTAATAATTACTTAAATAACAGACTGATTACTTACCAAATTAAAGTTTAACTTTATAAGAATATAAATCAAAACAACGTGTTTTACTACAGAAAGTATTCTTTTTATACATTTCCTAATACGATATTGGAATTATATACAATTCCTAGGAAATTAATACATTTCCCAGGATATGTATGTATTAAATAATTTTATATATTTCGGAATTGTATACATTTCCTAGTAGTTGTATACAATTCCTAGATATCATACATTTCCGGTAACATATATAAAAAAAAGACACATTCAAAGAATATGTGCGTATGATCAAAAAAAAGTATTTTCGTATTTTCGTCGAATACTAAATTTTACATCACCGATGTGACTGAGATAAATTAATTAAGACTATACGCTCACTCGCTTACACAATTAGACGAACACGGAATACTGTATGAGACGACCTACTGCTTATAGCCCAGTCAATGAAGGGAAAAAAAGACCCAATGTCGGAACTAATTCCCCGGAAGCTGAATTTTTCACAGATATTAGAAGACATTTAGACATGTATTTTTACAAAAGTCCCCGACTTTCCCCCTTGTGCTTCCTTCCCCACCCCCTCTTAAATATATTTTTCAAAGCTTTTTGGAATACGCTAATATCTCCCTAATGGTTTTATAAAATCAGATTATTTATTTTTTGTTTAGTTTTTAATTAGTTACTCTAAAAAATTGTATTCTCTCTTTTTTGCGAGAAAAGCTATACAATCGCTACAATTTATTAGTAAAAGAAAAATATCAGTTTTTAAAATAGTATTTCAGAATATATTTGCACATAACTTTTTTCTGAGCCTGTTAACGAAAAAAAATAAATCAACAAAACTTGTAGACAATACTTTTAGCTTTAAAATAATATATATAATGATGGGTTTTAATTTATAATAAGGCACATAGGCTGTTAATAAGGAGCACGGCGCGCGGCGGCTCGAACGCGCAGCGGTTCGCGGCGCAGGTAGAAATTACAAAAACCTAAGGAAAATAATGATTAATTCATGTGTTTGCTTTTTTTTATAACAAATTCATTTAACGTTGAAGAGTTATATTGTTATTTACCAGTTTTAGTTCTATGATTGTTTGTTACTTATTATTTAAATAAAGTTATGTGAAATAAGCCATAAATATCTACAACAGCGTGGGACTACCCTTTCACAACATTAAAATATTGCAGACCTTATGTAATGGCGATGTTCTAAAAAATCTTTTGTGGTAATTCTCACTTGTTTTATTATGTGCACCTATCAACAATAAAATACCGAAACAACAAATCACTTAAAATAGTGCATAAATCTAAAATGGTTTACGTTCTTCGTTCTTGCTTCTTAAAATATAGGTACCTCTAAAAATATTATAATGACAAACGGTGTGTAAATTATATTATATACGTACTTATCAATATTATCTACGACAAAATTAGGCAAATATTCAAATAATTTTCTAGTCAAGAGAGTCTTCCATTTATTTTTCATACTGGGGTGTGTTCAGACATGATAATCCGTTACGGTTGTAGCACATGGCAGATCAGGTAAATCCAAATTTTCTGCAACCACAGTAATTTCCACATCCAGACCTGCAGGAACAGGACACCATATAAAGAAGGTCATCAGGAGCAAATGGTTTCAAAAATTTCTTCTTTCCACCATTTTCATTTACATTTTCATACCTCCATCCCCAGTTTATAGAGTTTACTTTGTTTCCTAACCAAAACTGTACTTGCAAATAAACTCTCAACAAATGTTGATGACACGATTCTGAAGTCGGTGGTAGTTTTGCCAAGTCAAATTTAGATTTAAAAGCTGATTTTGTCGTTAGTCTGGTAAACTTACAGTATCGAACTTCGTTTCAATTAGAGTAGCTACCAAAACCATACGTGGCGAGAGCGAATTTTTCTCCATTTTGCAACAAGTTCTCTTCAGTTGCATCTTTTTCCAGAATTGCCTTAGCTGCGCGTTTTGCCTTTATCGCTTTTCTTTATCTTTCCTAACCCATATAAAGATGGGGTCGAATCACAGCCCGTAATGGCATGGGTAAATAGCATGTGTTTTCGAATATCTTTATGTAACATTATAGGTTTCTCTATGACGTAGAAAGTTCTTGAAGGGGCCTTTCCACCAACATCTTTACAGAAAAAAATAGATTTTCCTTCAGGTGCAAGACTTACAAGTAATACCAAAAGATCACTATCCGTGGCAACAACAATCACTTTTGAGAAGATGTTGAGTTGTTCGATGCCGGTTAGTACAATGTCAATATCGGCCTATCACCTGCGGCCGTGACTGTTTTCAAACCAGATTCACTAAATTCATGACACAGTGCTTCAATCATTATTTTTGTTGGTTTTCTTATTAGATAAGAAAGCTTCCTTCTTAGTCAAACAACGTGTAGTGAAGTTTAATTCAATATCGCACAATGAGTTGTTAGCCGACCTTCGTCTTTGCTCTTCATATTTTACAGTTGGTTCTTCAGGGTATCCATTGAAAACGACAATAGAATGTTTGCCAAATTTAGTATGGACGAAACGTGAGCATGATTTATTGATGTCTCCATAAGTAGTTTAAGTTTGCCAAACAACAGAGTGTAGGAGGTATCCCCCATCGATGACTATTGCAGCATTTTCCAAATCAACTTCGTCATGAATACTTTCGCTAAATACTTTCGCCATACATGATTTTGTTCCTTTACGAAGGGAGACTTCATCAAAAATAGAAGGGGTCTTGAAGCCAATTCATATCCTAAGTAGGTCTAAAGCTTGCTAGGACTATCACTAATGCACAGTATTCTGTTAAATAGTTGCTGGGGGTTTACTGCAACTTGTCTCGTCCTAACAGTTGCGGATTTGAATCTTGCTGGGTAGTCACCATTTCTTTCCTTTTCAGTCGTATATCTCCAAAATTACATCCTTTCATTTTTTGCATAGCTGCCAGGCCCACCTCATAAGCGTTATCACAATTGACACTATTATCTGAAATAAACCCTAAAGATAAAGACACCAGCTCCCCCGAAAGCTTAGTGAATAGACTGTGCTGTCTTAGCCATGATGTATATTTTCCTATATCTAGCTCATCCCTTTTCTTCCGTGATTCGCGCAGCTCAACATGCTGTTCAGTAAAATTAAATTCTATACCGATGAATTCTTCAATGCTCTCTTGCACTTTCACGCAGTAAGTGGTTCCAAGTTTCCACTTTGACAAAGCGTTGTCAGTGATTCCGCGCTCAAGTGTTGAACCTCCTACTGACTTCATTGGTCGCATGAGACACTGCTCGATGATCATGTCCGTCCACGTACCGGACCAATATCTGTCGCTTCTTCTTATTGTAAAATACCCATTTTCAGTTAATAGTTTATATTCTTAATAATAATAATAGTTGGATAATTTGTAGAGCGCCGTTTTTGTGAAAAATCACCTCTTCTTTAGTTATTCTTGATTTGAGTTGCAACATACTTTGAACGTACATATGTGCTGATTTTGCGTATGGTAAATGTCCTGCCGGGTGGAAAAATGGAAGCATATCAACAATAGTATTTAGGTGCATTTTCCGATTCCCGGACTTCTCTGCAAATATAAATCTAAGCATGAGGTCGATACAATGTAGAAGGTAAAGCCACAAATTGGCAGTCCTACTCGATGATTCCTTAATCCTGTCTTCACTTGCTTCAGTATATGGAATCGTCTCTTTTAGATTGTCATCATTATTAACCTCCTCCATATCTTTTTTCCACGTAACTAAATCTTGATACATATTTTCTATTTGTCTTAATTTCCCGTCAATATCTCGGTATTCTTCTCTCATTACGTGGACTTGTCTCTTGAGACGCTGCTGTTAAAGTGTAGGCTCTGTTTGCCCGAAAATATTCATGTCCATGGAGCATGTGGGTTACTGTTGAGGACGCGTAAACTGATTCTCATAAATTTCCCACATACCTTTATTTAAATAATAAGTAACAAACAATCATACAACATAATATGACTGTTTAGCCAGACCGTGGCACGGCGGTTGGTGGATAATGAAAGCGCTTCATTGGGCAGGGGAAAATATTTATATTACCCCCCTCCCCTCCGAACTAAAACTGGTAAATAACAATATAACTCTTCAACGTTAAATGAATTTGTTATAAAAAAAAGCAAACACATGAATCTGATAGTATTAATACTCCAACGTCTGGACGGTGTAGGCCCTCTGATTGGTCAAATTTAAATTGTCTGTTTCGGTTAAATTCCGCTAACTTGAAAATTAACACGATTTGAAAATTATGACACGATTTGAATATTAAGACACGATGCTCATATAATTTTTGGATAATATCGAAGAAAATATGTTTTGGAAAGTTCACAATCCATTGGATTAATTACATTACAGTAAAAATTATCCACAATTACGTATTGAAATTTGACGTTTATCATTATTCACGCGAAAGACACATTGTTCAGTGCTGCCAGCGTATATCGATTTCCAATCAATGCAAAAAGCCTTTATAGCCAGTTAGTGTCAAGCAATGTACAATTTCAGTGTAATTTTTTAAAGTTATATATATATATACAAATATATAATTATAAATATAATATATTATAATAAATCCACCATTAAAAAGCCGGCTGCTAAAATAACCAGTTCCACTCGATACTTAAATACGTAATTAATTATTTTTTGATATTACAACACCGACCCCATGCGCCACCATGCGCTTGGCTGTCAATGTCAATGTTTGATATGTGTCATATGTGATAATTATAGAATTATTGACGTGATAACCAAGAAATTTGTTTACAAACTACCTGTGAATCGCTAAAAAGAAATATTTTGTTTTCAGATTATTATTTCAATTTAATTACTATGGCTAAAAGGAATGTGGACAATATTTTACCAGAATTGGTCGAATTTCGGAATGTTCGAATGAGAGGGAAATTTACCAAGCGAAGCGATAGTAGTGTATTCTTGAAGTGTGCTCAATAATCCTAATTATGTGCTTCTAGAACAGAATTATTTCGGCGTCATATCAAAAGAGTGTCATATAAAAAGGTAAACTGTTACATTCTTGCTGTCATACTGGAAAAATAATACCACAAATTTTAGCTTATTATCGAGCACCGAATTATTGACAGGAGATTGTAGTCAATCTAAAAACTTTAGGAATTTTATTTGTCAATACAAGAGTGCTAATAGATTTGCCTCATTTCAAGCGCAAATAGCTAATATCCCAGGTAATGGTCCATATTGTTGAAAAATTTCTGGTTAGGTTTATCATCTCACTTCCAGAAGTATACAAGTTGCAGGTGAAATACCTTCCTATGCTCAGCTTTATCTATACGATCCTGATGAGGCTGTTAGAGTGCGTATGAGTCATCCATCTAATGCCGATTGCTATAAAAATATAATGCAAATAATTTTTTTATTTTTTTTTTATTTATCAACTTTCAAAAATACATTTTTTACAATTAAGTCCCGTTAAACTGATTGATATCAGTTTGTCAACGGGTTCTTTTAACAATTACTTCTTAAATACATATACAATTTTAACAAGTACATAAAATATACACATAATTACATTAGTACAAAAAAATTCTTTCACATAACCATTTTTTTAACATACATTTCCTTCTGTGAGTCAATTCACAGCTTTTTATTGAGTTTGGTAACATGTTATAAATTATTGGAACGAGGTATTCTAGAGTTCTTTGACCATATTTATTCAGGTATCTGGGAACTACAAGTCCATCGTTTGCAATTAGTCTTGTATTATGAACATGTGTCACTATTTTATTATGTTCAGATTGAGATGTATGCTGACTCGCAATTTTAAGCCACAATAAAGCACGAACAGATAATACATTTACAGAGTTGTATAGTAATGACTTTGGTACGTCATTTCTTTGTTCGTATTTAGTTCTGTTTAATAATAATTTTACCAAAGAATATTGTACATTTTGGACTGAAAGAAGATTTGTTTTTGTTGAATGTCCCCATGAAGTTATTCCGTATCTTATTAGGGATTCCGCCAATGATAGGTATACTATTTTAAGGGTATTTGGTGGAACAAAAAACTTTAATCTATAAAGTTTGCTCACTATAGCTCTAAGCCGTGTGCACACTTTTTGTATATGTATATCCCATTTAAAATAACAATCAATTGTTAAGCCTAGATATACGTATTTTGAAACAAGTTCAATATTTTTGCATGAGCATGGTTGTATTACAAAGTTATGAATGCAATTAAAGTCATGAGAAATAATTTTAGGAGTTATGGTGATGTTATTATGAGGAGATCTGATGTGCATAAGCTTCGTTTTTTTAGCATTGATTATTAAACCTACATCATGTGACCATTTTTGAAGAGTGACAAAGTCAATTTGCAGTAAATTACTCGCTATTAATAAATCCTCATGTGAAATAACTAATGCAGTGTCGTCAGCATAAACGTAATGTTTTACATGAGAAAAAATAAATTTCATTGCAGTAACATATATTATATACAAGGTAGGGCCTAGTATGGACCCTTGTGGTACGCCTGCGAAAACAATATTTTTTTTGCTAAAATGATCAAAAATTTTTACACAAATCTTTCTATTTTGAAAGTAGTTAACAAATAATTTATGTAGGTTTCCTGTAATTCCAATGTTTTCTAGAGTTTTAAGTAATTTACTATGATCAATCGTATCAAAAGCCTTTGAATTATCAATAAATAATACGAGTACATGTTTTCTTTTGTTAAGATCATTATTAATTTTATTTGAAAATTCTTGAAGTAGTAGATCTGTGCTTTTATTTTTTTGGAAACCATATTGATGGGTATCAATAATAGAAAATTTTTCAATGTACTTTATTAGTTTTACAGATATATATTTTTCTAGGATCTTTTCAATTGCAGGTAAAATACTGATCGGTCTATAGTTTTCAATTTCACTGTGTTTACCACCTTTGTAGATGGGTCGGATTATGCTACATTTAAGATCTTCAGGTATAATTGCCTCCGATAAAATCATATTAATTAATAGAGTTAAAATAGGTCCTAAGATATTAAAGTGTTTTTTAATGTCAGACATTCTAATTTTATCTATCCCCGGCGATTGACTATTTTTTAAACTTCTGACTACTTTTTCAATATCACAAAGTTTTGCTTGTGTTAAGAGCATGCTGTGTGGAAGTCTATGTGTTTGAATATGAAAAGCTTTTTTGTCACATCTATGTAATAGTTGCTTAACATTGTCAGAAAAAAAGTTTGCAAAATTGTTAGATGTTTGTTCAGTCGTTTGTTCTTTTTTTAAAAAATAGTTTGATATTACTTGGTCGCAATTACTTTTGCTCTTCCTCCCTAACAATCTGTTTATTTCGTCCCACGTTTTTTTAGAGTCGGCAAAGTAATGTTTAAATTTTGAGTTGAAAAATTTTAATTTGCATGCACTGATTAATTTTGTAACTTTGTTTCGATTACATTTGTACTCTCTTTCATAAAATTTATTTGTAGGATTATTTTTCCATCTTTTGTAAAGTGTATCTTTTAATTTGATTTTTGATAATAAATCTTCATTTATCCATTCATTTATGGCATTAGGTCTGATTTGAGGTTTATAAGACTTTACTACAGTACTTTTTTCATAGATTTCATTAAATTTATTTTTAATTTTATTATACAGAGTAACGCAATCCTCTTCTTTCAAAAGAATATTCCAATTATATTTTTTTATTTCTTTATCAACACGTTTTTGAGACAGAATTGTGATTTTTTCATTTTGTTCAATATTTTTGACGTCATGGTATTGTAAATTTAGTCCCGTCATAAAATGATCAGCAATTCTCGAATCAATTACAAACGCGGACAAGTTACATTTATTAGATCTAACATATATGTGGTCAATACAGGATTTGGTTATTTGACCAGCAACGATTGCTTCTCTAGTCGTATCATTAATACATTTTGTTAAGTAATTACTTATATTATACTTAATTGATAGTGTAATACGCCAAATAAGCCCTCATCAGTATAAGAAACTAAAAGAATCTGTCGAGGAAGAAGAAATACGCATTGCGGCTGAGGGTGGGCAGGTGAGAGATATACGTCTATTATTTACACGTTCATCAGAGGTAAAATGCTCCAACCAGTTCTCACGATATCGCCATGGTATACGTAGCAGACAGACGGGAATTTGCCATCGGGTATAGATATCGCTGTTTAACCTAAAAATGTTGAGGACTTCAAAGGATGGCAACTTTATCAAAGCATTTAGATCCTATGGTTTTCCCACTACTATTTCCATCAGGTGAATGTGGTTGGACCCCCGGCTTTAAGCATCATGCTGATTTCTGTACTGCTCAATGTCATACTGTAACTGCTATGTAGTTTTATGCAAGTAAGTTAGCAGTGCGAAGAAACATATTTAATCCAATCCATTATGCGGGTAAACTTTTTCAACAGTATTTAATTCATGCTTACATTATTTATCTATTATCATTATTTATGAATCTGGTCGCCTAGATTACATTAGGAAAAACCAACGACACCTCAGAGTGGAATGCTATCAAGGTTTGCAAAACCATGTAAGAAATTTGGCCACTGATAGAGGAGTATGTGCAGGTAATACAGTCATTCTTCCATCTTCATTTACTGGTGGACCACGCCATATGAATAAACTTTATCAAGTTTCAATGGCTATGGTACGTAAATTTGGTCGTCCTGTCGTCGTCATAACTTTTACATGCAATCCCAAATGGCCAGAAATACCAACCGAATTGGAACATTATCAATCGGCCGCGGACAGGCCTGATATAGTAGCCAAGGTTTTCCATCTAAAAGTCAAGGAATTTATTCATGATATGACTGAGAAACATGTTTTTGGAAAGGTAATTTGTTGGGTGTATACAATTGAACAGCAAAAAAGAGGACTACCTCATCTACATGGTGTGTTTACACTTTGCAGCGAAGATAAGTTGTATACAGCTTCTGATATTGATAATGCCGTATCTGCAAAACTACCCCATCCGAAGAATTCGGCTTTGTACCGTATTATTAAAAAAAATAACATTCATGGACCATGTGGCGTACTTAATCCAAGGTCAGTCTGCATGGTAAACGGTAAGTGCTCTAAAAAATTCCCCAAATCATTTAAAGACGCTACTGATAATAATTCCGCAGGCTACCCAGATTACAGGAGACGTGATAATTTTTCTGAAAATCACGTTATTCGGGATATACGTATCGACAATCGATTTGTTGTTCCATATAATGCATTCCTTAGCAAAAAATATGATGCTCATATTAATGTTAAAATTTGTTCCTCTTTGGATAGTATTTATTTATCTATACATGATCAATCTCACTCAATTTTACTTCTGGCTTTACATTTACCCGACAGCCAATCTGTTTATTTTGTCTCTACAAAATAAACCTGTTCCTCCCTCCCCTCTGGGCGGGAGGAACAGGCTCTCAGGGAAGCATCTACAAGGAACACCTCTTTAACAGCGTGGTTCCAATTTAATCTTCAAGATATTGAGGGACGCTCTATTCTCTATCAAGATGTACCAAATAACTATGTCTTTACAGCTGGTAAAAAGTGGACGAGGCGACAGCGGGGAGGCGGAAACATCATTGGATGAATACCTTCAATTTCTCCTAGAAATATAGAACTGTATCATTTACGGCTGATTCTTATAAAGGTGGCTGGAGCTACATCCTTTGAATCTTTGCGAACTGTTGATGGCAATTTACTATGTAGCTACTTTTCATGATGCGGCGCGTGAACTGAAGCTCATTGATGACATACGAGAATGGTCGCAGTATGACGGAGGCTTCATTGTATTTGACGCCTAAAATTCTTAGACATCTATTTGTTTTAATTTTAATACAATGTATCCCTTCGATCTTCGGCTGAAGATTTTTTTCATCATGGTGTTGCTGAAGAAACAGCTATTAATCTTTGTCTTTTAAACATACAGGATATTCTCATGAAGGAGAATTCATCTTGCAGAATGCAGGGCTTACCTGAACCTGATGAAAGTTGCAGTTTTGGACAAGTATCTGATTTTAATGTAATTTCTGAAAACACTTTAGGTGAATTGATGGCTGCCAAACTCAATGACGTACAACTTCAAGCATATAATTCTATTTTGAATAAGTTTTTTTCACATGAAAATGATGACAATAAATTTTTCTTCATTGATGGCCCAGGCGAAACAGGGAAAACATACCTTTACTAAACTTTAATTCACACTCTAAGACGAAAAGGTAAAAGAGTTTTATCAGTCGCTTGGACAGGCATTGCAGCACTCTTGCTTCCAGGTGGGGTAACGTGTCATACTGCTTTTAATTTACCCCTCAATTTACAGGACAATACAACATGTAAGGTCACATCAAAGAATCGGAAAATTATAACGGAAGCAGATATTACAATATGGGATGAAGCACCGATGGCAGGTGTAGCTTTAGAAGTAATTGAGCGTACTATACGTGATATCATGGGAAGTGATTCTGTCTTTGGTAACAAAGTTATTGTTTTGGGCGGAGACTTTCGTCAGATCCTTCCAGTGTGTCGACGTGCTTCACGAGGACAATTAATTGCCGCTTGCATAAAAGCAGCACACTTTGGTACCATTTCAAAACTTTTCAATTAAAAACAAATGTCAGAGCTTTAGAAAGTGAAAATATATTTTCTAAATGGCTTTTGGACTTGGAAGATGGCAAACTTCCTTTTGTAGAAGGAACATTAGAGTCATCTGTGCTTATTCCCAATGTAAATATTTGTCAAGATTCTCTATATATACGGTGAGACACATACAACTGCTGATACCTTAGGGTTGAGTCAACGTACCATATTGTGCCCTAAAAATAGTCATGTTTATGCAATCAATGAGGATGTACTTCAACGGAAAGCGCCCCTGAGGTGATATCTCACAAAAGCGGTGCTATAAAAATTTCAGCTGTAACTTAATTCAAGCCAAAATCATTACAGGGAACAGAAAAGGTACAGTACATTTCATTCCTAGAATTTAAAACACTTTTTCGGATGTTGCAATATAATTCAATATGTGCAGAAAACAGTTTCCAGTCAAATTAAATTAAATAAATCTCAAGGACAAACTTTTGAACGGGGTGGACTGTTACTTCCTGAACCAGTATTTTCTTATGGACAGTTTGAGCGCAGTCATCGTTATTTATACAAATTCTGACTGATTGGTATACGGATAATATTGTTTATAAAGAGATTTTTTCCTAATGAAAGTGTATAATATTATGTTGTAGATTGTAAAAAATAAAAGTATAATAAATTGTACTTGCTTAAAAAGTTTTGTTTTTTGTGTCCCTTGAAATTAAAATGACTCAATTTATCCCACCTGTAAGGTTTTCGCGAATTAAGAGAGTTTTGGTGTATTTACTTTGACAATCGTTAGGTAAGAGCGTAATATTATTTCACCCAAATATGTAGATTTTTAGGACTTATCCCAATAAAATAATTCTTAATATATTTAAAAAAAATGTAATTACTTTGACAGTCTTTTGGTAAGAGTATATTATTTTACCAAAGTTATATGTAATATTGTAATATGTTGAAATTTTTTTATTTTCGAATTACATATAAATATTTTGCAATTTAATTTCGATTTAAAAATTAAATCATTTCGTTGGTATGGAAGAGGAAACATTTTTCTCATTGACGAGATTTATGTTGGGGTGAGGGGTGTTTAATGGTGCAGAATGTCTTTCTATTATATATCTACCCAATGATCTAATATCTACCTATTAAATGTAACTGTTAGTATCACATAAACTGGGCGAAGCCCAACGAAGTGCCGCCCGCAGGGCCTAGCAGCAAAAACCCGCGGAGCGGGTTTTTAACTGCTAGTTAATCATTATTTTCCTTAGGTTTTTGTAATTTCTACCTGCGCCGCGAACCGCTGCGCGTTCGAGCCGCCGCGCGCCGTGCTCCTTATTAACAGTCTACGTGCCTTATTATAAATTAAAACCCATCATTATATACATTATTTTAAAGCTAAAAGTATTGTCTACAAGTTTTGTTGATTTATTTTTTTTCGTTAACAGGCTCAGAAAAAAGTTATGTGCAAATATATTCTGAAATACTATTTTAAAAACTGATATTTTTCTTTTACTAATAAATTGTAGAGATTGTATAGCTTTTCTCGCAAAAGTGAAATAATACAATTTTTTAGAATAACTAATTAAAAACTAAACAAAAAACAAATTATCTGTTTTTATAAAACCATTAAGGAGATATTAGCGTATTCCGAAAGGCTTTGAAAAATATTTTCAAGAGGGGGTGGGGAAGGAAGCACAAGGGGGAAAGTCGGGGACTTTTGTAAAAATACATGTCTAAAGGTCTTCTAACATCTGTGAAAAATTCAGCTTCCGGGGAATTAGTTCCGACACAAAACCTTCATTGACTGGGCTATTATCCTTCTTATACTTATGTGTTGCTACGTTCGCTATCTCACTTTCTCAAATGGCGCTGAAAATCTTCTGGAAGCAATCGAAATAATTGTGTTTTTTATAACAATAAAATACTTTGTTTAAATTTACGATTGAATCTTATTTCTTAGCTATTACCAGTATTTTCCGAGTAATTTATACATTTTCTCATCACAAATAAGGGCTTTTTGGCACTTCTGCAATGCAATTTACTTAGTGTAAGCATACGACCCTAAGCAACGTGTGGCAGTTTAGTTAAACTGCCAAATCAAAAGTAATACAATAGTCTTGCTTTTGGCTTGCCACTTTAAGATTTCTACATCGCGTCTATATGCAGGATGTCCGTGGGTAAAGTGCACTAATTTTGGAAGGTGATTCTATATGATGGTAAAATTTAAAAAGGTATATTTTTTCACATACCTACATACTAAAAATCCTTAGTATGACATACAAATTTACCGGATAAATTCGCTGTGAGCTTGAGTGAGAACGAGATGGCAACTTTGTTATGTGCCGCATGTAAACAATAAAATCAGGCATAATTTTTGACGTTTAAAATTATGCTACAATTTATACGTTTTAAATCAAATTCAAAAAGAGAACTATACAAACACAAAATATAGTTTCACTTTGAACGATAAAATTATTTTACTGTTAATCGCTTAACCAATTTCTTTGCTTTTGACTAATTAAACGAATTTTCAAAATGTCCACTTCCCCTGTATATTTACATCATGTAGCCCATTAAACCTAACAAATGTCAGTCCATTCTTTGTGGGTGAAGCCAGACACAGTCGCAGTAATTTATGCGTAACAAATAAACACAATATTAAAAGTAAGTCTTCTTGGAAAACACGCACTGAATGAACCTTCAGGTTAAAATTTGTTCGCTTTTGGGAACAACTCATATGGTCTCACATAAATCGTTGGGTTTTCCTTACTATTGTGGCGCGAAATATGATCTAAGCGATGTTAGAAAGAATAAAAACACCACGTTTTATATTCATATCTAGAAATTAACCACAGAGCACTTAAAATGTGCACCTTTATTAAACCAAAGGTACCGACTGCAATTCTAAAAAAACTATGAGACTTCGTGAATTTTTTAATTAATTATTTTTATATGAAACAACAACAAAAAATTAGACAACAATAACGTTTTTAATACATTTGTCTAATAAAATAATTGTTATATTATGTTTTGTGTATGTTTTCATTATCAGTAAATTTATTTACAAAAAATGTTAAATGAGCCATTTTAATTTTGTTTTTATGTTTGCATTAAAATTTGAATGTTTCAAAAAGTATGTGTTTATTTCAAATAATAAAATTTGAGAGCGTATTTAAATATAAAAAACAGTACTTTATTATAAAAGACAGTTTTTTTTCAGAATAATATTCAGAAATATACATTTTACGAAGAAACTTTTTTTTACGAAGCGGAAATACTTCGACCGTCTGACAGAATGTGGCTGAGTCCTGAAGAGTTAAATGCACACTAAGATAAAGACACACTACATTAACAAGTTTTGATTTCAATTATCAAGTTTTTAAAGTCAATCACTGTAAGATTCATTAAATTATCAGATCCTGAAATGAAAGGTATTCATTCACACGTAGCGCAGCAATTAAATAGAGTGACGGAACAACAGCGTTCGGCCGCCGCGCCGGTCGGTAAATTTAACAACAGCGCAAAATAATAATGCCAGACCTACACGGCGGACTAATTTTACGTTTTTACCTGAAGAGTGCCCCTAAAAGTGGAAATTGTGAAAAGTAATTAATTTCTTTTACTTAGACTATCACGTAGAATCACCTCCAGAAGTTAGTGCACTTTTTCCCGGATAACCTGTATATTGTAACGTCATTACCTCAGAATTATTGCCTTTCAAAAAACGATCTAAAATTTACTTTTCGAACGAACAAAATTACGACATTTGTCATTTTTTTACAAAGAAGTACAGTTTTCAAGTATAGATTACAGATTTTTGTATTAATTAAAAATTTAATAATTATGACATGTACCTAATTTATCTTATTTGAATCGTTCCGAAAACCAATTCCAATTTTGAAAAACTTTACAAATCCAAGTTCTAAAATTCATTGAACTCGAGTTACACAAAGACACTGAGGCAATCACCTTAATTAATATTGTTACTATTAATATTAGTTGGAATAATTTTTTGCTCAGATGCATCAGTGCGTCAGAAAATCTTTTGTTTTAAATTATTAGCTTGCAGCACATTCCAAAGAAGTAGATACTTTCATTATCGCCCTGTTAGAAGACATTCAGTAACCAGATCTATATAGCCAGGTACTTCCCCAACTACCTCTTTCCTAACTCCTACCCTCCTTCTTCCTTCAGCATTACTACATACCCAACTTGGCGATACTATAGTCCTACTGAATTCAGGCAGTTGGAACTCTCGTGTGGTGTAAACCCTTTTTAAGACTCATATGTACAAATTTTCTTTCGTAAAACCTCAACACTCTCAAAAGAGGTTCGTGCTACGTCTTGTTTCATGTACCTAATAAACGTGTGTGTATCGGCATTAAATTGTAATGTATTTGCCTTTGGTATAATGGCAGTTTGCATTAAATATTTGCTTTTATATATCAAATGGTGAAGGTTATATTATTGCTTTTACTATTCTATACTTATAATCTTCACAATATTTTTGTATATAAACTATCTAAAATATGTATGTAAAATGGCAGACCGAACGCCCTCGATTTAACAGGCCACGATAACCAGTCAAACGCTCTATATTTTGTTAACAATACATATTCTTATTTTTGTTCAAAAGGTTTATACCTAAAAATAATTGTTGTATGCATTTACTATTTACTTGCTGCTATAATATGTCAAATGGATATGGTTAAATGTATTATTACTGTTACTATTGTGAACTTACAATCTTCAGAATATTTTTCAAGAACTATGTATGTAAAAGCCCAATGGGCGTATAAATAAATAAATAAATAATTAAATGATATTGGAAAAATAGTCAATGTACTGTAATTTACACGATGTATTATTTCGGATTACAGGTGATAATGAAGAGACACCAAACAACCGTATCTTTACATTCCTACGTTTGTCTCTTGTTCATGTTGTCTCTCTCATACAAGACTTCAGTCGCACATTCATTGCATAAATTAATTTTTGATTAATGTACTAGTTATAGTTTATCGTTTGCCAAATAATTGATATTGTGAATTTCCCATAAAATAAATCAAACTAAATGTGTAATTAAGATTGTAGAGCAATATTATTTACTGGCTTCGAATACTAAAATCAAAATCAACTACGCTCGCAGGATTATGGAGGAAGCTATTTCAAAATCAGTTTCATCGGTAATGGTCCAATAGTATTCAAATTCAAATTCGAAAAATATTTTTTGTACAAGTATGCAGAAAGCACAAATCGTATATAGCTTATGGGTACATCCTATTTCTCACATCTAACCCAATTTACAAGAAGCAGAGTACATATTATAATATTACAGTATTTAAATATACAAATAGAAATAGAAGTATTTAGTTCGTGTAATCACAGAGCATGAAATTTCCCGCAGAAAATCAAAAAGAAAATCAGGAAGCAAAAGGAACATCACATCTCGTAACTCTCATTACGTATTCCTGTAGGTTTAGTTAGGTACTTTAATTATTAGTATAAGGTGAAATTCTAGTAAAATGCAGGAAGCAAAAGGACTATCACATTTCGGAACTCTTATTACGTATTCCTGTAGGTTTAGTTACTTTAATTATTAGTAGAAGGTGAAATTCTAGTAAAATGCAGGAAGCAAAAGGAATATCACATCTCGGAACTCTTATTACGTATTCCTGTAGGTTTAGGTACTTTCATTATTAGTATAAACTGAAATTCTAATAAAATGCAGGAATCAAAAGGAACATCACATCTCATAACTCTCATTGTGTATTCCTGTAGGTTTAGTTACTTTAATTAATCTTTCGTTTATTTCATGTTTTGTTGGAAATTGAGAAATAAAAATTTATGTGACAACACACAAGAGTTCTCCTGACTGTAAAATATAAAGGCAGGGGAGCTATGTCGCCATCCGGTTGGGCAGCGTTGTGAGTCGGATTAAGATAGGGGCTGTAAGGGAGAGATTTATTAATGCGGTTCTTGAAGACGCCCGGATTATATGAAGGAAAAACAGATGCCGGTAACGTCTTATACAAAAACGAGTCAATGAAGCGGCCCGTTCTCATGAAGCCGACATGAACGGGTGCTCCACTCGTGTTCGTCGAGTTTCACGCACGTGCATCGGTGCACTGGGGATCAATGCTGCTAGCTCCTTAGAACAGGCTCCATTAAAATGCCTGTAGAACTCAGCATGCCCACATTGCATCTGTGCATTAGAGATGGCAATTCGTCTGTTAACAATGGATTGTCAATCAGACCGACTGCCCTCCTTTGCACATTATCAAGTAGGTTTATCGAGTATTGTGGGTTTCAGCCCTGAGGTGGCTCCCAAATTCAATGGTTGGGCGTACTTGAAATTTGTATAGAGTTAGCAGCTGGTAACTATTGAAGAATCTGTTAGCCTAATATAAGGCGCCCAGTTTCTTGGAAGCCAGATTTACTCGGGCTTCTAAAGAGCCTCGATACTTGGAGTCTTTATTGGGGAGGGTGCTTCCATCAAATTACTCCAGACAGTCATTGATCTCCCTCTTTGCCGAAATTAGACACGCTTCAGTTTTTGAGACATTGAATCTGACCAGGTTGTCTCAAAACTTACCGAGCTGTACGGACATCAAGAGTGGAAGAGGGTTTGTCAAAAATATAACCCTCGTGAACGGTGCTGTCGCCAGCGCAGCCATGAATTGGTGCACATTCAACGAGATCGTTGATGTGTAACTAAAACAGAGCGACATGACAGATCCTTTTGCCACCTCTGCGTTAATTTGGTACCGAGAGTACGAAGAGCTGTCAATTACGGAGTAAAATTAGATAGGTAATACCGACAAGTTTTAAAGTTAAACTTTTTTTTCGCTAATATTCTTACATAATTGTTTTTAAATAAACATGTCCTTCTCAAGCTAAGAAAAATTTCTTTTTTTACTCCCTGCTCCCTTGGGTGTTTTCTGATGCTGTATAAAGAATACTAAGCTTTTCTAAACAAAGCTTAAGTAATTTCAATGAACGCTGCGAATGGTAGTTTCCAAGCATTAATAATCTCTATAATCAGAAAAATCATTAAGCACCATCACAATAATATTATAACATTAAAATCAATGAAATCATTAAAATAATTAAAATCATCAAAATCATTAAAATCATTAAAATAATTAGAATCATTAAAATCTTTAAATCATTCCTTAGGTACACAAACACAATTTATATGCCTATATCAAATAAAATTCACAATTTTCTCTTATGGAATATCTGTCGTGAAATATGTATAACTTAGACGAGTAGAGTAATTCAAATAAAATGTTTGTGTTATGATCACTATGAACTATGATCATTAGCATCTCTAGCAAAAATAAATATACCAGTAGGTATTGAGTATGTGGGCAAACGAAGTTTTTTGTGTGTTACATTAAAAACAAAATTTTTACTATTCGCCACTATAATAACTGTGAGAAAGTTGTTGGCTAGTCATATTATAGAAACGATAACATTATGATCGGTGTGAAGACATTTCTATTGCATAAGACAGCAAGTTTATTTTACAAATTCGAAGTTAATACGTGAATACTGTACAGTGGAAAAAAATTGATGAATATATAATTTTTTTTGTAGGAAGCAATTACTTTGTGATTAGACATTCTATATTTAAATAAAATACTTTGTTTAATAACCACGATTTTTTATTAATTTTCACACATCTACCGGTTTTGCTTCATCAGGATGTTAATTAAAAACTAAAACTTTTGGTTTTTAATTAACATCCTGATGAAGCTTGACTGAAGCAAAACCGGTAGATGTGTGAAAATTAATAAAAACCCGTGGTTATTAAACATGGTATTTTATTTAAATATCCAATATTTAAATTATAATAATCGCTCACGAGTTACAACATACCTACCATAATAATATGTTTTACCTTTGACTAAAAAACCTCTTTCATTGAATAAACAGAGTTCTAATTTTTTCGTAATTTATTTTTGGGTACATTCCGTGTTACCATCGACTAATGTGGTGAGCTTCCCCCTTCTTTAGCAAACGATTTGGACGTCGTTACCGTGTCCATCAGCAAGGCAGATGACGGGATCATCAAATTGGGTAGTAGGTACTTTTAATTAATGTCATGTTATTTACTAAATTTATGGTTAGTCAAATTGATCCAGAAGTGAAAAGTCTCCATCAGTATATCGAACGCCGTAGTCAGATTTAACAAACGAGAAAAAGAATAGTATTATGCACTTCCACTTTCCTTGTCCTTGCTTTTACAAAAATAATTTATTTTTTGATCTGCCTCCTTGAAGGCCCCACTGAGCTCCTGTTTACGTTTTATCAGCCAGTTTCTGCAGTCTTGCAAGCCACACTGGACTTCTGGGGATCGTTTTATCTATCAGTTTCTGCAGTCTTGCAAGCCACACTGTACTTCTGGGGATCATTTTATCTATCAGTTCCTGCAGTCTTGCAAGCTTCACTGGACTTCTGGGGATCGTTTTATCTATCAGTTTCTGCAGTCTTACAAGCCACACTGGACTTCTGGGGATCGTTTTATCTGTCAGTTTCTGTAGTGTTTTTAGAAACACTCTTCACAATTTAAATGTTAATTTAATTATTGCAGTAGATTTAATCACTTTGTTATAGTGTGCATCGATTTATTTAGTATTCCCTCGTATCTTGAACACGTATTATGGTTATACAGAAGCCGCCGAAACCAGTTGTCATTTCCACATAAATAAAGCGATCTACACGCATGTGGCTAAAGTGTTTCAAAGTTTACAGAAACAGTAATAAAATACAAAAATACAGTAGATAATGTGTTATTTCCGCAATAAAGTCTATCAAAATGACATGACATGACATCGAGATTTATGTTAAAGATATCAAAAGAGATTTTATTTAATAGCACATATCCCGTGTCTTGCGGTGGTGAGCCAACACGTCTGTTCTGCCGTGTGGTATGGCATATAGTTGTACCGCCCTGGTGGTAGTTGTTTGAAACAAACAACTTACATCATTTTAGGGTAACTAGCTCGGTCGATCGATAAAGTCTTTATCGATAATGACGGTGACTTCTTATCGTTACCGAGCATGACTGCAGATCGCCAACGAACCAACAATAGTTTATAAAGACTAAAAGTTGTGTTGTTTTGTATATAAGCTATTTGCAATCATGCTTGGGAACGATGACATGTTATCGACCGTGTTAGATACCCAGGATGTATAGACTATCAAATTTACTCGTATGTATATCCGCTGTTGCTGTAATATTAATAATCTCTAAAACATTGTTACGTGACATACCCTTTCTTATTAAGAACATTAATATGGTTGTAATTAAGCACATTCCTTTGAAGTTTTATTTGCCATGAAAAGGAGAATTTTTTGGAATTATATCGCTAAAAGCTTAATTCTAACGCAGTCAAAACTATGTGTCTTGCTTTGTAAGTAAGAAAGTAGTATGTCTTGTCGCAATAAAAAGGGACCGAGAAATAAATTTCGGAATACTCCATTTATATGGCTTCTAACGAACATTATGTAAAAATAATCTTTCGGCTCGGCAAATTTCTCCCCGCACATAAATAAGGGAGGAGAGAGACTGTTAGAAAATTTCAAAGGCCGGTGGAAATATTATCTCGCTCAGGGGTAATCAAACGAAGCCGCAAATGGTTAGCTCCAGGGCATTCGTAATGTTTTTGTTAGCATTGTTAGCCGACATTATAAAAATGTTAACAAAAGGCTTTAAATAGCCCCGTTTAAAAAATCTACCTGCGAAGCCTTTTGTAAGACAGAACATATTATTTTAGAGGTAATGACAAGGGCTGAATTCAAAACATAGAAAACACAAGTTTAGATTTCCAGAAGAAATTTTATTCGTTGCTATCTGACCTTCAACTCCCTATCTATTATTACATAATAACAGTCTTACTAATAAAGCGTGGTGTAAATATTACGCGGCGCAGAAGGTCAGAACATTTAAAAACATTACTTATTATCATGGCGTTATTGTTTTATTAAAACGGTCTTAAACCAGGCTCCAGGCTGGCTTACCACACCAAAGTTAAACGGGCGTGTAAGAATATAATTAGTAAGACGGGAAGGGTGTATTTCTCCACCTTTGATTTAACAGTTAAGTATTTTTTAATTTATTTTTTTTTGTATTTCAATAATTGCACATTCATCTTGTGGCATTTTAATTTCAATAAAGTAAATAACTTTATATACACCTCAATTTAATCAAAAAGGATCAAAATTTTTCAATACCGATAGGTTTCTTTGTCGAGTGTAGTGAAAAATAACAAATTTAAGACTAGACAAACGAGTATGGACAAATTAGTACCTACATACAAAATTTTTACTGAGTGGATTTTTTTTCGTTAGCTCCACGCTGGAGGCCCTGATGAATAAATATCCCTCGTGACTCGTGACATCTTTGGGGATGTTGTGTGGAAGGTGTTTTTAGGGAAAGTATGGAGAGGAAGTTCTGGGATGGAAAAGATATGAGGGGTGGGTAGAAATCTGGGGGCAAATGCGCCTAGGAGTGACGAACGTATAAATCCATCCCTCCCACTGCAGTGCAAGGCGATGGGTCAAGAGAAAGTCTGGCTAAAGAAATCAAAAGGTCTCCCTAAACCTGTCTCTCCTGATTCTACCCGCAACGCAGTAGGAGTGCAAACGCATTCACCACCGAAACCTAGACAAACTTCAACCCATGAGCCCGGGCACCCCCTTAAGTCACCAAACATATTAAACCACTTGTGGTAACCTATGGCAGATGTGTAGGTTATCAAATAAATATTTCCCGGGGCGGCGTTATCCATATCTGTCTCGCAAATTTAAATTTATTGCTATTTATTTGAATTTACCAACCACATTTTGGAAACAAACAGGGTTCAAAATTTTAATATGTTTTTTGAATAGCCATCTTTAAACATCCAACTAATTAATTACCGCTCACTGTAACGTTTTCGTCAATCGGTACTTATCTGTCCATACTTGTTTGTCTATTCTTAAATTAGTTCTTTTGCATTATTTTTACATTTATCCTGACTCGGAAAACATTGGTTTTGTAACATGTCAATCTTCTTTGATTAAATAGTGGACTATACAAAATTATTCAATTCATAGATTGTTTATTATCTATTGGTGTGGTAACTTTAATCTTAGGATTAACATGGTTGTAAAAACAGACACTCGATATGGAGAATTATTACTCAGCAATGATGACACAAATAATACATGTTACTCGACGAGTATCGCTAATTAACGGTAAATTCAGAGGTGTTGAAATCAAACAATTTGAATTCGCTGCGACTTAACAATGAACTGCGTTTGCTGCTTGACGATAATTATGAAGAAGTGTTGTTAACAGCCAAACAGAAAACAGTTGTGAACAAAAAAGAGCCGTTAATATTCGAATGAGTGCGGAGGAGCGTCAAAGATGGCAGCCCAACGAAACGTTGAGATATGGTTTCTAACAAAATATATCAATTTTTACTATCATTGCAAAATCGTTTTTAATAACCAGCTGACTTTTTTGCAAACTATCGCTCAGCAGATATTAATATAATATAATGTGTTTTTAAATCCTAGCGAACTATAAGCTCTGGCGTTATAAATCACATTATTATCACAGCTTTTTCCGAATGGAATATCTAAGTCAACGCAACTTATTTGAACTTGCGAAGTTATATTCATCACTAGCTAATTTACTTTTAAAGAAAGAAACTTTTGCATGTCGAAATATTCGAACGACGATACATTATGCAAATGCCCAATTTTTTTATGTTTTCAAATTATTGTCAATTGGGTACTACAATAGAAACCTGCCTACATTTTAATATCAACTAGTATTTAAATAAAGCAAATTAGTCCGTAGTTTTCACACCCCTGATCACCTCTGGGGAGAAGACCACGGACTTAAACAGATCCCTGCAAACCTTATTTATAAAGACATAACTCATAATCTCCGCGGTGTCATCATTCGCTAGCCCTCTGCCGGTTAAGTCCGGTATCATATTAATATCAACTTGTTTTTGTTTGTCTCGCTCAGGAAAGAAATGATTTGGAGGATTGTATCAAATATCATTATTTATCTTCAAGTTACGAAAATCTGAACAGAGTTTTAAACGTAGTGATAAGAATTCTGCCTTATTATGTATATTAGACTGCCATCTAAAGATCAGACTCGCTCATGTTATTGACCAGTATCAGCCGACTGATGCGTCCGTTGTCAGTTATTTAACGGTTATGAATTAGTCCTTAGAATAAGGAAATAGGTACAAAAGTTTTTTTTTGTAGGAGCACTGCTATAATTTCGGATAATGGGTTAACTAAAGAGTTGAACCTTTGGGTTAACCAAAGGGTTGAATATGAATTTGATCGTTATTGTGGGGTCTTTTAAACACAGTACAGAGTATTGTGGGTTAGAACATGTATTTAAGTTTTAACACAGATAAAAAAATTGAAGTTATAAAATTTTTTTTTTGCATCCATATTAAATATTTCTAAGTAAGCTTACAGAGGTACTTGTAGGTAGTAATGGTAAATAAAAAAATAAACTGGGAAACCTTCGTTGCCATCTCGGGTACGGGAAAGGTAATAAAATATTTGCTTACTTATGAAAATGACACTAATGTAAATAAAATACGTAGGTATTTTTTTTATTCACTCTACAAAAATATTTTATTATTATTATCTAATATATATATTGCGCTGTTTTTTAAAGGAACCTATATTGAAATAGAATTAATATTCCGCTCACCTAAAGGGTTAAATCTGCACATCTAATTCAGTTTTTGACAAGGAATTATCTTGTAACCTGAAAATCTTTGCTTTGCTCCGAAACAATACTCCCTCATATTCAGTTGTAATCTCAGAGCTGACCTATCTTCCTTCTGCATCCCGTCCAATCAAATCCAGAAACTCGACTGAACGTATAATCTTATATGCAAATTAAGTCTGAGCGAGAGACCTATTTATACCTAGATGTTTGGAGAAAAACTTCTATGAACCTGGAAAATTTTATACAAAGCTATTTATTATGAGAGTACGTCTAAATGTACGGGCGTGGTTACAAAATTGACTAAAAATGCTGATTACTAACCCACATAATTCCCCTCTGGAAGTCTTCGGATGGATCTTCAACGGTTATCCACTACACTTGGATAACAAAAGCGATGGCATGCCAATTTTCATATAAAATATTAATCATACAGAATACATCGAGAACACGTGTTCTTTTCTTAATAAATATGATGTCGGAATGCGACATTATCAGTATGTCAAAATAGGTGACCGGATAAATAATCAAAAAGATAATTCATCACATTTTTAAAAAGTTATATAAAGTCATGGAAAGTGATGAAACAAAAACTTTACTAACTGGGTTAAGTAGGTTAGGTTAGGTTAGGTTAGGTTTAATTTTTTTCATCACTTTTTAAAGGTGTGTTGAATTGTCACTGTGTTGAGTTATCATGGAACCGTCAAAATCAATATCAATATTTCTAAGAACCTGTTCCGTCGTCCTCATAAAACATGATTATTTATTAGGAACTCTGTCAATTCATTCGGTAAAGGCCTGCAGTCCAGTTTTTAACAAGAAAACGTATAATTTTACCAGATTAAAAAAAATACAGTATTTTATATCCGTAAGTTTTCTGCATGTACTGAACTTATTGGAATGTAATGAAAGTTTACGGCCTGAAATCGACAAACAGCGGCTTTCGCTTTTACATTATTTGCGAATACGCAGAAATCATCTGAAATGTTGAAAATTCATGCGCGCTGTCCTCAGACATCGTATTACATATGATTCTCATATTATTAGTGATCCCAACGAGCAATGCAAAATGCGAAAACTTATTTGCATGTATACATGAACAATAGTACCTACCCCATTGCAAGACCAGATTAGCCCAAGGACTAATTAATTTTACTGTTCCTAAAATGTACAATTAACTGCAGACAAACTTTGAAGAGACCAACCAAGTGGCGTCAAACATTAACTATTATATAAAATACATCAAATCTTGGCTAAAATTATGCATCATGTCAAAATTTTAGCACTTACATTATAAATAACTAGCAGTTAAAAACCCGCTCCGCGGGTTTTTGCTGCTAGGCCCTGCGGGCGGCACTTCTTCCTCGGCACTGATATTAACTGTTATGGTACCTAATATAATTTGCTCATAGGAGACTTGCAGTGCTTAAATATGTGTTACAACCGTCAATGTCTATAAGTTGAATCAATATCGTATAGTTTGTCACAACAATTAAAGATAGTTATAACAAAGTTGACTGAAATAATAGATTATTACATATTGATTAATTGTACCCGTGTTTATGAATAAAATGAGGGGAATTGTGCGATGAGATTAACAGTCGGTTTAATTAAAAGGTGTAAATTTTACTCCAACTGGTGGTAATTCTTTACCTAAAACTGTTACTGTATCTAGTAAAGTTTAAAGTTAGAATATATATACACCTTCATCAGGAGAGTAAAAATCTATATATAAAGGTAGATTATTACAATATAGCGCCCCTGAGGTGATATCTCACAAAAGCGGCGCTATGCAAATTGTCCAATTAATAAATAAATATAATGTTTACATTTTATTATGTACGTATGCATTGATATACAATGGAAATAGATAAAATAATGTTATCCTATTAAACTTTATTTTATTAAAAAACAAATAACTTTTTAACATCACTTTATTATATACAACCAATACATGTTTCATGAACGAAGTATACACCGAAGTCAAAAATCAAATATAGATTACAATTGGAAAAAAGAAGTGGAAGGAGGGGGGGGGGGGGTAAGAGTAGGCTGGGTTTATAAGAATTAGGAATTACAATATGAAAGACCAGTTAAGTGGGAAAATATTTAAAAGAGAGTTTATAAAAAAAAATTCTTGTTAATTATATCTACTTTTATAAACATGTTCTCTTATTTCTAAAATTTCGAAATTATTTATTTGTGATGCTTTATATCCTGTGTGAAGTATTTTAAGACCTGAAAAAAAAATGCATAAAACCATAAAACAATATCTTCATAAGACAAATAACATTTAATAACGGTTATTCTAATAAATTGAAAATTGAAATACTAAATAAAAAAATTAAACATATTCTCTTCAAACGGTATTTTTACCCTATTTCTTAAGATATAAATAAACAATCAGGATTAAAGCATCGCAAATAAATACTTTTTAAATTTTAGAAATTATAAAACATGTCAATAGAAAATCAGATATAATTAATAAGCAAAAAAAATTATAAATAATAATGAAAAATGCCATTGCAAAGTTTAAATTAAATTAAATAAACTTCCAGAAGAAATCTTCTTATGAAACGCTTAATGGTCAAGTAATTTTGCATATTTAAATATTCGCGCCAGTTATTTGGTTAGTTTTTACACCGCCAGAGGTGCGCTCTGTGTCGGCCAGCTATTGCCGGCCATATTGAATGAACGCGTGCTTTTTTCGTCAAACGTCAAACGTAATCACGTAATTGTGGATAATTTTCACTGTAATTTAATTAATCCAATGGATTATACGCTTTCTTAAACATATTTTCTTCGATATTATCCAAAAATTATATGAGGAGAAACGATATTTTTGAAGAAATATCGTATTACATGTGGCGATTTTTTTTCAGTATGAAATCGTGTCTTAATTTTTAATGTCTTATTTTTTTTGTATCCAGTCGCCTGCAAACCGAAATGAACCTTACGGTTGCTTAAAATTGAGGGGCAGATTGGTAATTTTTGCCTGCAGACCCCCAATGCAGAATTTATCCGAATCACATAATATGAATTTGACCAATCAGAGGGCCTGCATCGTCCAGACGCTGGGACAATAATACTATCAGATAACTGGATAACTGTATAGCGCTGTTTTGTGAAATATCATCTCTGGGGCCCTCTATATAAAAGACCCACCCGCATAAAATGAATAGAAACATAAATAAATGAAAATACACCGAATTACATATGCTTTTCTTATAACTCAACAGTCATTTGTACTAGTATTTATTTACATCGATTCTGCAATGCCATTGTTCTGTTTTTTTATTGCAAAATATGTAAGGACTTTTATATAAAAAAAATTCAAAACATTAATAGTTTATCTTCAAAAGAAATGTATCCACACCTTAAATTTATGTTTTACACCTAAACCCCAGAAATATTAAATAACTACTATAATACCCACGCACAGACTTTTCAAAACTGAAACAGATGGATGTATTGAGGAATAGTGAATAATTTTGCTTCTAGTCTGATTAATAGTAATAAAATACATTTGCGCATCAAAATTAACATAATAATATTTTTATTTCCAGCCACTAACGCAAATATTACAATATAAAATAATAAGACGAGAACAAACTTAATCTACGTAATACTCGTAGGTATAAGGAAGAAAGAAAGAAAAGCTATTACCTGCCTAATATGACAACATTGACGAAGAGAATTTTTGAAGAGAGAACGCCTGAAAATCAGAAGTCCGCAATTTAGACATTATATTGTAAAACGTTCCTCTACCTCTACCGGGTCAATAAAAGCCCATTATAACGGTTAATAGTTACAAGGCCAAACAATTTTAGTTACTAGACAAAAAAATGCAGTTCCAGAAGTAATTGAACCCGAGTTACACAGGGACACGCCACCGAAGTTAATATTTTAGTAATAATTCCATTTCCGTGTTGTATGTTGTATGATTTTTCTTTCGTTTCGTTTTACAGATGAAATTATAGTGCCGTTTATATTAAGATATCTGAATTCAAGAAGAGATTGATGTAAGCCACACTGTTACTGAGCCAAGCAAGATGTATTATTAGAGGTTTATAGGGCAATAAACCTCTGAAGAGATAAACCGATTGAAGACGCTGTGTGTCCAAAGTAAGCCAACTTTTTCTTACGTAATAATAATAAATTTTTGTTTTAAGTGCAAAATCACCTCAAGGGCGCTGTACAAATAGATAATACATTTCTACAGTGCTCTATGTTATTACTAAGAAATAATATACAGTACTATACTTACCTGGTAGGTCACTTGAGATTAACACTTAATTAACATTAACCAATTGTTTATTAGCGAAATTTAGATACAGGATTTAGGACATAATTTGAAAATTGGTCATAGTTGGACATTCTGGTATTTATTTTAATAATATATCTATGTTCTTTAATGAGCGTGTTTAGGGAAGGAAAAGCAAATTTTATGATGGCGATACTACAGTACGAGGTTTTGATCAGAATTTACTTTCCGAAATGTGATTCGTCCCACGGTATAAGACAGGTTTCGAATAATGTAAATCAAATAAGAAAAGTGTTATTAGGATGTATTAAATGCAATACAATAATGCTACTCTCAGGAATGGTATATATGATTTAGGGACAATTTATTTAATCAACAGCTTAAAAAGGTAAGTTTTTAGTTTAGACCTGAATTCTGTTGGACTTGTTATGGATCTTAGTTCCGGAAGGAGAATATTCCAAGCCTTTGGCCCAGATGTTCCAAAAGCAAGATCACTTAACTTAGTATTTGTTGACAACTTTTCGTTTAAAAGTCAAATAAATAGGACTTTTAGCACTTGTTTTTTTTTTTTTTTTTTTTTTTTTTATAAATTTAATTTAGATTAAATTTGATAATATTATTATTAAGTTCTGCAAGTGTTTTAGTTTTTTATTATTGTGACAGCTGTTTCGGCTTACAAGGCCATTTTCAAACTGTGGTTAGTCCACATTGAGACGACGTTTTTATACTATTTCAAATGTAAATTTTGAAGGTGCATACATTGATTTATTACTGGTTACACCGATGACATGATCTATTGTTGGTTAAACCAATCTATGTTTTCCCCTCAGTAAATGGTAATGGGTTCTTAATTATTTGTTTAACTTGTTTTTTTCACCTAAGACAACTCAAGTCTGGCCGAAGAAACCTACCTACAGAAGCAACTAAATTACTTATCAACTCTTACGTAGTCCCACGTCTCGATTACTGCAATGGCATTTATGCTAGCCTTACAAAATATCAAATTGACAAACTTCAATCAGTGTTGAATGCATCAGAACGGCTTATAATTTATTTGAAAATGATAGATTTGATATCTTTTGGACAAAAAAATATTTAATTTCATTTCACGACACTATATATTACAATGCTGTACCAAATCAATTAATTCATAATTATTTATTTGAAATATTTATTTATTTTGTTTAAATTTTGCCAGATTTACCTGGCAGGTAAATACAGATAAATACACTTAAGATGCGACTTGGCACGCAGAGTGTTTTGTTTTCAGTTGCTATTTATCTACCGTTTCTATTTATATTGTAAAATAATCAGATCTCTTTAATTTGTCAAAAAATATATATATCGTGTCTTTATGATTACCTCAAATCATTCCTTGATTCAAACCATTCAATTCACCAGTACAGTGCTAAACAACCCATGGCCCGTGGACCTTCACTTGGTGAAATAAATCACCAAAAAAATGCGGTAAAAAACTTTCCTTTCTGTTATGTAGGGTTTGACGGAAAAGTCTTCGTCAAAGTTTCAAATCAGCCGCTTAAAATAATAAGCTTTTCTTGCATATTTTCTTGCTTTTCTTAAAAAGACAGAATTTTGTGGTTAGACCTTAATTTATTGTAGAAAATATTTCACATTTGCAGCAGAGCGCATTTTTTAGATCCATGGAGAATTTTAAAGGTTTTAAAATTTTGTTCATCGACAGCATTTATTGGCTTATCTACAACATTTTTTGTATGTTTTTTTAACATGTAAGAATGATAAAAGCGAAAGCATTTATTGATGTCCTGTGATTTTTTTAATATAAAAAATCACCGTTTTAGAAAATAAAAATAAGTTGTCAACACCACCAACAGCAAAGTTTACCATTTCAAGCTGGATGTAACCCCTGCGGCCCGCGAACAAATTGAAAATGAATTAATTGGACACTGGATAAAAAAAAATGATCACTTCTGCCCGGTAAATGTATATAAAATCATTCAAAGAAAACATGTAAACTATTTACCTAATTTTATCAGGTTTCTAAAATAATAAAAAAAAATGAAAAAAAAAATATTACAATATCATAATGTCTATTAAATAGAATTATTATTTTAGTGACTTATTGTCGGGGTATTGTGCCATGTTACTTCTTTAGCCAACGTTTCGTTGCATTGTAATGCTTGCTTACACTGTAGTGTCCATCTTCTAGGCAAATGTAATGATAGACACTGCAAAGCTGTCCGAAACTTTTGCATGAAGGAAGTAGCGCAATACGGCATAATACCCCAAAAATAAATCACTAATACTGGCTGTATAATTATAATAATAATCAATATAAAATATACTGGTGTGAAAATCTAAAATAATATTATTAATATTTGCGAACGCCATCACTGCCATCTGTGAAATTCCGGTCGAACTTAATGTGGGAGATCTATGCAATCAAATATCCGATATTAATGCAACTGATCTATAAAATAAATGTTCTTATTTTATGTACACAATAAGTATCCAAAAGTAAGTTACCCTAAGTCATTTCGTTGAATGATTTTCGTGTTTACAATAATATTGTCAATAAATCAATACGAGATCAATACGATCGATCGATCAATCAGAATAATATTACCAAAAAACCTTCTGACAGCAAAAATAGAGGGCGCTCTATTTTATCGTAAATATTTGGAGTAAAATATAAACCACCATGAATATACGCTTTACAAAAATATTTTTTCAAGACCTACTACTTATTACCTACTAACTAGCTTATGACAACAATCCACCAACTCTGCAATAAATAAAATGCATTATGCTGCGATAAAATGTTTTACATATCGTTGAATAATAAGAAATAAAATTTGATTGAATATAAGTTAAAAAAGTATTAAATTATTATATAAGTGTCAAAGTGGATCGGTCGGGATTCGTTGGCTGTCCGGTTATATAAGTACGACTCTCTTGACAACCTCGTCGACTGGAGGCGTGGCGTCCTCTGTAATCCGGCTTCTCGGAGGTCGGGTTCGGTGGATGGCCGCGGCCTAGAGCTTCTTTACTTCTTCAACAGGCGAAGCACATAATTCAAAAGATCGTTGCTGCCGCCCGCAATGGATGGACAGCGATGTCCAGTGCAATCAACGTTTCTCCTCTTCCAAAAAGGAACAAAAGGAAAAGGAGCTACAGTTGGTTGCATTTCCGTCGGGGTCTTAAATCGATAAGGACCCCGGACAGACGCGGGTCCCTTTGAGCGATCTTGTCCCGAACCTCCTCCTGACAGAGAGGTGACTGACTGGCCAAGCCAGCCATCTCCGTCAGGAACTTTCGGGAACGATCGATCAAACCCGCGTCAGTTTAGAGATACCTGGATTGGCGGCGGCCATTGGATGGGGGATGTGCATCCTTTGGGGAAATGAAAGAACATTCTCGAAGCAAACGTAGGCGAGACTCGAACCTTTTGCCATCACATCCATCCATCCATATTTTATGCACACGCATACGACAATCTTTTTTAAATGTAAATAGTAATAATGTAATTGATATTGCACGACTGTTTTGTTGGAATTTTAAGGAATCCGAAAGTATTTTTTTACTGTTCTGACTCGAATATTTGATTCACTTGATCAAACCCTTGTACTTTTTTACCACCATAAGAGTTGATTTTCCTCTCCTAAACACGTTTTTAATTTAATAAAATAAATACCAGAGTTAGTAATAGCATTTCCAATTAAACGTGTTCCAATTACGTCCTCTGCGTGCGAACTGTATATAAATTTCTCTAATAAACAATGAACAGTGATAATATCAAGTGACCTCCCAGGTAAGTATTGTCCAGTATATATGTGATCTGCCTTTGCAGACTGTTCATAAATTGTAATGTATGTCCATTAGCAGAATCACGTTCGTTAATCAAATGCATTGTACATATAGTTTTGTATTTTTTCTTTTTCTGTATAATGTTTTGTTTAAAAATTTATTAGATATTACTTCCTCTTCAATGTGTCAGTATTACACTCATATGTACAACCTTCAAAATTGGTTTTTATAAATTGAATATTATGTTACTTTGGAGCTAAAGTTAGTTCAGCTTAATTATATATATTTTTAATTGTTTACAATAAAATTATAGGTAGTCGAACAAAGCTGTCACTTGACAGCTTAACTGTAAGTTCTACCTACGTAATATATTACCAACCAATATAGGTTCCGACAGCATAAAATAATATATATATAATATATATATATATTATGCGTAGCCTTAGATCAGTTTACCAATTTAACTAACCTATTTGAAGCATAAAAACATTAATAACGCTTATGGTCTCATAAAAATCGTTGTGTCTCCCTAACCTTCATACTTAAAAAAAGAACCAAACGGTGTTAAAAAGCAGAAAAATGCTTTATATTCACGCACGAAGGTTAACCACAGAATAATTAAAATGTACACAACTATCAAACAAAGATCGAACCGATTTTCCAAAAATTTACGAAATTTTGTCAAATTATTATTAATAATTTTTTTATGAAATTGAGAAAAATGAGCTTTAATGTTTATAATACATTTGTATATTAAAATATGTGTTTTTTGTAATAAGTAATTTTAGTTCTTGTTTAGAAGAAAAAAATCTTAATATTACAAAAATAATATGTTTGTTTCTAATTATAAAATTTGAAAGTGTATTTCCTTTCAAAAACAGATTTTTTGTTTTCAGATACGTTCAAAAATCTGCCGTTTATTTTTATATTATTGAGAAGCGGAAATACACACAAATTCTCCGATTTTCTGACAGCAAACATAACATTTGGCATTTCGCACTTGGATGGGCCCCAGGCTATCATAAATACTGTGCTTTCAGAATTCGCCACAAGATGTCGCCACTTCCGTTGGCATTTCGCACTTGGACGGGCCCAGGCCACAAATAAATAAGCACAAACTCGACAACCAAAATTTACACATCTTCGGATCTACCGGATCTGCCCTGATGATGGACACTGCAACGCTGTCCGAAACGTCGGCTAAAGAAGGAGTTAGCGCAACACGGCATAACACCCCAAAAACAAACAACAAAAAAAGCAAACATAACGTTCAAAATGTCCGAGGCCTGAATGATTAAAAAAAATACTGAATTGATTCAATTTTTTGCAGGTTGCATACAGAGCTGCACTGAAAAGAAAATCATTTGGTGAAGTCACATTGGGGCCTACTCTGTAACAAACCTAAGTTCATGGTTTAATTTTCCTTGCCGGAGCTGTCAACTGAGTGAACATCGTCTGTAATTACTAACATATCTCTGTAAATATACTAACCACGGAGTTCATATTTTAGTAATTCCTCTCCAATATATTATGTATTGTATGAAATAATTACATATTTAATTTGATTAATTTTATTTTTGAACATTCAGAAATGTTAAGTAATACGATTTTTTTAAATTCGTTATAATATCTTACACGAATATACATTAAATAATATTAAATTAATACCAGTGTCACAAATTCGTGACTAATATTCTATGAAAACTTGTTATTCATTGCACACATCAACTATATAACTAATAAGGCTTTAAAGATGCTTAGCTTCCTTTGCAAAACTTTAACTGATTTTAAGTCCATTGATTGTATGATAACCCTCTATATTTCATTAGTCAGAAGTCAATTGGATAATTCACCTATTTGGTCCCCTTTATATAAAGTTCACTTCAATAATATTGAAATATTTCAGCACAAATTTCTTAAGTACGTAAATTTTAAGCTCAGAATTCCTATTGATTAGATTTATTATGTCAGTTTGATGAATCGATTGCATCTAATCTGACGGGAGAATTATTTCAGACCTGGTTGTGTTACACAGAGTCATTAACAACCTAATTGATAGTCCTGCCATCATTGCCACTATTAAATTCCATGTGCCGACTAGGAATACAAGACAAAATATAACATTCTTCTGCAATACATACACGACCAACTATCAGACACACTCACTGACCAATAGGATGCATGATCTGGGCAACAAGTATGGGGGTGCTATTGATTTATTTATTGACTCCATTTATAGAACCAAGCATAATCTATACCAACACTTTGTCGAATCCTACAAATTAGAGTAGCGTTGGTAAATTAGTTTTAATGTTTAGTCTTATATGTAGTGTTGTTGTATTTTTTTTTACTTTATGTTACTCTTACGTTCTTCTAATATTGCTTCATATTTAGTTTTTTTTTAATTGTTTTTTTTTTAAAATTATTTCTTAATGTTTTCTTATTATACTTGTTATCACAATTTTACAATAATTATGTATTTTGTACCTACTTTACAATGGATTATATCTATTTACTGTCAGTATCTCCTGTATAATACAGATATTCTCCCATGTACATTGCATCATGTATCAATTTTATGTAAAAGCCTTTTTAGGCGTATATATAAATAAATAAATATTTACCGAGTGTATTGCACCAGAGGATTTTTTTAACACAGTAAGGGGAGTGTTGATACGGGTTTGTGACGTGGTTAAACCGGTCGTTTTGTCGCACGGACGTTTTGTAAGATACTCAGTAGGCCCCCTGATGAGAAGTAATAGAAACATACTTCGGGAAAAGGAAATATGTACCAATAATGTTAATCATTCTCGAAAGTATTGTTAACAGTTTGACATTATTTCATGTTATCTCAATAGCTAGCTAGCATCTTCCGGCGCACGTTGCGAGAGTTTCCCCAGTATTCAAGTTCCGTGAGAGTGGTAAAGATATTATAAGCCGAGTCAAAAGATGTCGCCTCGTAATGCCGTATTAATGACGTCGTTAAAACGTCTTGCATGCCTTCGAGATGCACTAATGCATTGTGTAACTACGCCAAATTGTCACGCTTGGCGACTGGGATGGTAACTAACTTACTCGCACTTTAATGTAAGAATGTTTATTTAACCCTAAATAACTAAACTGTTAGAAATAAATCAAAAATATTTAATTAAGATAAGAACTTGTTACATGGCAAAAAAGTAAGGTTTATAATAAACAAATTAAGTACAGATTAATATCAAAATATCAGTCTACATAGCGACCACACATGTCAACATTATGTGGACCACAAATAGCCTTTCTACATCTGGTGCAACATGCTTGGATGGACACAGGTAGCAAATTTTACGCACGTTTGACGTACATGGAACCAGAGCTTCTATTGTAGAAGATTCGCCAACATTAACAATAAATATAAGAATATATGAATGTACGTACCTTAAAAATAAAAATTGTTGTTATAACTAAAGTTTCGTCCAGCGGACGACGGGATGGTCATAGGGCACGTCCTAGTATGCGTGTGGTCGCAATCACGTCAAGTGCTGCACTGTTTACTCAAATTTGGAAGGTAATGATAATGAGTCAAGGTCGGGGAGCGGGGGGAAGTAGGTGATTTCGAATTTCGCCGAGTGGCGCGTCGTCGCCTCGACGAGTGATTAGTTATCTAGGGTTAAGCCCTTGCCTGGAATAACATTGTATCTAATAATATCCTTGTTTTGAGATTAATAGAAAAAACGAAACCAGTTTTTAGTTATATTTAAATAAAATAATCATACAAAAAATCTTATTAATTTTAACTGTAAAAAAATGAAAAAAGTATTAAATTCAGTATTTATTATTTTAGTGAGAAAATATTGTAAATGAAAATTTCACGCTCAATATTATTATTATTATAAGGGATATATATGTAGCGCAACACGGCATAAGACCCCAAAAACAAATAACAAAAATTAGTTTGTTTGTGGTGAAATTTTGTTTTTTAGTCAAATACTTCTTTAAGTATTACTTTTATGATAGTTTTCTGTGTAATTTCAATAGACGCATGGATAAGTTGGGATTGTTTCACATCCCCAAGAAATTATACCGTATTCTATAATGGATTGGCAAAGTGCATAATATATTGTTTTAGCTTAAATATGTTTCTTGTGTTCAGGAAAATGTGTATTTCTATGAGTTTATTTGTGATGAATTTAATATGATGTGTCCGTCTGAGGTCATTATTGTTGTCTAATTCTTAACTATTTCAATGTTATATCAAATTTTGTATTTTTTTTTTTAAATACATGAAAATAATTTCATTAGTTTTTTTTTAGATTGCACAGGCATTTAAAATAAAACTAAAATTGATGCAACACATGACGACAACAGTTTCGGTCATTTTGATCGACAATTACCTTTCCTATCACCTCACTTCTTTTGATCCATAGCTTACGGTACACTTGTATACGAGTACTATGCATTTTTAAGAAAGATCTAGGTATCAAATACCTATTTTGACTAACTAAACTTTTTGGTTTATCCGTGTGTTGTAGATTCACCAACTTTCCGCTTATTCTGCGAGTTTCCGGACTATGTGTATAAATATATATTAAGGGTTAAATTATGTTTATTAAGGGTTTCGTTGATTTGAATTCTAATTTAAATTAATTCTATAAATTTTATTACCTTACGACTTTCCGCAGTCAGTTGCACGCTACTGACAGTCTCCTGACAATCTCAAGTGACAGGCTACTGACAATATCAAGTGACCTCCCAGATAAGTATGGTCCAGTGTCTTTATTATCTGCCTGTACAGACTGTAAATAAATTGTAATATATGTCCATTAGCGGAATCACGTTCTTTGATCAACTGCATTGTACATATGGTTTTGTATTAGTGATCGACGAACCGGTGGATGCAATCTGTTAGCCATAAGTTGATAATAGTTTGTCTACTTCATAGTTAGTAATAAGATAGATCATTGTAGAAATATATATTATATAATATATACTTATATTTCATTGTATATATATATTTCTACAGCGCCTTTCATCCAAATATTATTATTGTTATCAAGCATAGAGTGTGTGTCGAGGCAGTGTGGCGGTATATCAACTTTGTCTTCCGTGCAGGGATACTGAGATATCATTGAGTGGTAGATAATCTCAATATAGCCCTAGTGAAAGACCACTATTCTGAAACTAAACGTTACTGGAAATGATTTTACTCATGGTTGGTGACCAGACCTAAATAGCCACGTACCTTCTTCTCAACCTACATAATCCCCCTTATTAAAACAGTGGTCTTCGGATCGATCCCCTTTTGCGACAATTATTTTTTTTACGCGAGATGAATTCTTCGTTTAACAGAAATTACGACCGAACATGATTTAATTGTTAAATTTGTTCTGAAGGTGAGAAAATATCCATGTTTATGTAACTATAATTTACTGAAATATTTTAGAAAGGATTTAGTAGAGAAGGCATGGATTAATATTGGAAGAAATGTCTATTTGACATCACTTTCAAGTAGTTCTATGGCGGCGACCAACGCTCCACAATTAATATCCCAAAAAACCCAAAATCATCTTTTATATTGTTTTTTATGCTGGTAAAAAAAAGAATAATACAATTTTCTTCATTGCTAGAGTCACTCAACCTCGTATTAATTCCAAGGCTGCACTTGAAGAAATGTTCTGCATAATTCTGGAAAAAACAGCTTTAAAGAGTAACATATCAGTAGGCCACTACTACAGGCGGATTGTAAGTACATATCTTTGTGCACGAACTGCCTAACACTTAATTTACGAAATTCCACTTCAAACGTATTCTGGAAAACGTTAATTCAACTTCGCCTTAATCAATTAATTCATTTCACTACGCAGTAATTATTAAGCCGCCAAGTCATAATGTTATAATCGAATATAACCATAGAACTTGTGTTACTCTCAAGCTTATACATAGAATATTCAAATGGAATCACATTCAGGTTAAACCTAATATTATCATGATTCTCTTTCCAAAGAAAGCGAAGCTTAAAATAAATGTTGCTACTAATAGAAATAACTACACGCCTTTGTGAATATGTCTTGAAACAAGCATATATAAGAAATAATATTGTATTTACTTACTAATAAAAACTGTTTTTTTTAATAATAACACACTGTTCATGTTTTATTTATTAATTTTCGGGATATCGACAGTTTACATTGAATCAGTTTGTACATAAGTATTATATTATAGCCAAAATAAAACCAATTATGGATTTACTCCTTGTGACTTTACCTCTACTGAGACAACATAATATAGAATAATTAAATTAAAATTTTAAGAAAGGAATATGAATTAAAAAAATTATACAAAACAAAAGATTATATAAAACGAAAAATTTATAGCAATAGAGAGAGGTTTTAGATATAAATCAAATCAGAAAATTATTCACAAACCGTCAGAGAAATATTATTTTATGGACCTCTTGTATTTGGTAAATTCGGAACTGAAAAAATCAACCTTGGATAATACGCTATTGTAATTATAGCATATTTATTTAATATCAACGGTATAAATATACCATAAACAATGATAACATGTCGCAGTTAAAAACGTAGAAATATTTTTAAAAAAAGAATTACAAATATATGTGGCATTTGATTGTGAAATGACATTAGAGAGTAAGTAAAAAAGAGATACAAGTACATAAGTTTCTATAGTGCAAATAAGGTAGAATTAATTAAAATTAATATTGATTGAAAAGATTTGATAGCATAGCCCTCTTGTACCTACCTTGCGTGCAGTTAAATAGATCTGCCACATCTGCGTATCTATTACTAACTCCATGCAACCTAGGTACAAGCGAGTGTTTGGAATACTCAGTCCTGATATTGTTGCATTTAAACAAAATTTTAGAACGAGTAGCTCTCGTGGGTATATGAAATTCAATAAGGTTTATTAAATCAGGACTGTCTATACTACCATTTACAATTTTGAACATAAATATTAAGTCGGATATAATTCTTCGATCTGAGAGTTTTAATAAATTTAGATTTTTCATCAAGTAATTATAGTTTATATTTTCAATAGGAATACCGAGTTTAAAATTAATGTGTCTTAGGAATTTATGTAGAATTTTTTCGATTGAATCTGAATGTAATTTGTAGTGGGGGGACCAGATCTATTGTAGCATAGTCTGTTATATTGTATATATATTATATTATTATATTCATATTATATATTGTAGCATAGTCTGTTCAGGCAAGAATTCTGCTTAGAGTCAATTCTGTTTTAGGTCATAATGGATGGATTTTGTAATAGTTTTTAGAAAAATCGTAGTTCTTATTAAAATAACGTTGTGCATTTTGGTTTTAATAGTCATAGCATTTATAAATGTTAATTGACATAAAATTTTAAATATTTCCTTAATTTTATCACTATCCCGCGCTATAAAAAATGACATATATATGATATATATTTGACTAACTAACCTTCACGTCGTTTCTCCGCAGAGATAGGCAGAGAGGATGGACCGCCAAACAAAGACGGTCTTGTCCCACACTCCTTGCCTCATTCACATTCATACATACTATTCTATTATTCTGACTCTTGACATGGCCCATCTCATTTCTAAAGCATACAGTCTACTTTCATCCTTCCACTGCCAGTTCCATGCCTCACTGCCATACATCAGGGTAGGTACCAACACTCCATTGTGGACTGTTAACTTCGCTTCATTGGTCATTTTTTTACCAGCGCCAACTGCGTTCATAGGTCCTTCTACGTCCTCCATTAATAGAGTTACCTACAATTACCTATCTTTCAAAACCTCTGTCAGCCTTCTCATTTATCGTAAACATACTTCCTAAATACACAAACTCATCCACCTGCTCCCAGTATTCCTCATTCACAATTATATTACACACTGATTTCCTACTCTCTCTTTTAAACACCATTACCATAGACTTACTTACATTCATCATTTACTCATTCTTCATACACACTTTGTTCATCCTACACACGAAAGACTGTAGATTTTCCACATTCTTAGCAATCAGCACCGCATGATCAGCATACAACAGGCAATATACTTTCAGATTACTCAAATTCGCGCCCAATCCCACCTATTTCAATTCGTGCGTACAATATCACAAATAAATAAAAGTTGAAAAAGCATCCTTTTAAAAAACAATTACCTATTTATCAGAAGAAAAATTGAGATATGAGAATAATCAAAATGATGGCATTTAAAAATGTTTCTATAGTTAATTTATTAAAGCGTTACCCCAGAGAGTAGAGATGCCAATTTCGATTCTTGGTCGCATCTTAATTTTTTTCTGTCTCCCCTTTTATATTCATTGAATATTACATATTAACGAAGTTTTAATTTTTGAAAATTCTGAAACAATTCAAGCTTTTTCTCTGCATAGAGGTAGATTTAAGGTTTTGTTCAGTATTTATTACATTAATTAATACTTTTTGATATTTTTTTTTAAACAAGGAATTTCCCGTGCCGTATCCTGTATCTAATAATATTCATAATTACAAGTAAAGAAGGAAAACTAAAAGATTTGTAAAGATTGATGAAGTAATCGGTTTTATGTTGAAAAAATGCTGAAGTTGTAGAAAAGAGAAAATATTTCATTTAAAAAAAATGAGATTGTACATTTTCACTGTTTTAATTGCGTCAAAAGTGATAAAATTTGTTTCACAATAATATAAAGTATTTATAAATATAAAATATCGTTGAGGAATTCAAATTGTTTTTGTATTAGTTTAGGTATTAATTTATTGAATTATATTTACAAACAGCTTGTAAAATGAACAAAAAAACCGTAGTGTTTTTTTCTATTATTTTTGTCCTTAAGACTTATTCACATCATTGTTGATATTCTGAAAGAAGATGTTTCCTTAAAGCTCTTTCGCTTAAAGCTTAAGTTTCATCAACTGCAATGAGCAGTACCACTCGTGTTAGAAACAATATAATCTAATATTATATATAAGACGTTTTATCAAAGGCTTCACATTCTCGTGCGATCGTTAATCTGGAATTTAAAAGCGCCACCTAATACGGGAGACTTTACGGTTGAGATAAGACGCTACTGGAAGTGGGGGTGGATGGAGGTGTCTACTGTCAACCTTCCTCCCCTCGGAGGGTTCGAGGCTCAAACCGCTACAAGTAGAGCCTTAAACCTAGCAACCCTCGCCAGGGCTAAAAGGAGCATCGCCGTCGCGGCGCTAACCGCCTGCGCTTTCAAAGGTTTATTGTATTTTAAAAGGTTTTCTTGTTTTCAATTTAAATAACTTTTAGCAGTTTTACTCTATCTTTCGAGTTAAAGTTTTCGTAAGAAAAAAAACGGAGCGGATATTTAAGAACTTAAGTATGAAATATTTAAGAAAAATTACATTTTGTAATAAATTATTAGCACAAGGAAAGCGGTGAGTTATAAAACTGGATAGGCTCGAAATACAAAGTAAATTGGTAATTGCTTTTTTAATGCTCTTAGGGGTCTAACCGCCAACCGTTGGTTAAAACGGAACTGCAGTTTTGAAATTGTGGTGATAAAAACATAAAAAAATATATAGTGCACTTTTTAAACTAATATTTTTCTAAGTATGTAGTTCATAGAATATTGAGAGAATTCTAATTGAAATCAATAGCTTTACAAATCTTTTAATGAATATCTAGAAGTAGTACGTACATAAAGCTATAATATTAACAACAAGTGGATGTTCAGTGTTCAATATTTGAATTCTGGCGATTTTTCGGAAACCTTTTTTATCTAAATCTTATATAATTTCCCTTCATAATAAAAACGTTTGGCCGGGAGACCCTCTTAAATAATTGTAATCTTGAATAAACACTAGTCACAAGTTAATACCGTCGTAAATAGTGCCGAGTTCCACACTATTAAACAATGAAAGAAGATCAGGCTAAGATGCGGCGCCGAGGAGCACACTGCTGCCACCTACGCTACCCCAGGCCTACCCTCAAGCCTCGCTCATCCCCTTAACCTTGTGGGTGTGAACTGCGCGTTTATTAACACATTACAGCCGTTTCCGACGTGCCAGCGATGCTCCTGGCGTAAAGCGGCTCGGTTGAGGTGTCGCGGGTTGCTCCGAATTATCTCAGGTGAAAAATTGCAACCCCACCTTGGCACATAAAGTATTGGACCAAATGGGGAATTTAAATATTTTGAGCGTGAACGAGAATCCTTGTGAGTTAAGTTTAAATGAAACTGTGGATTTTGAGAAATATTTTTTTAAACTATTGTTTTACTCTGGAAGATTAATAACAAATAATGTGGGATTGTGCACAATTATTATTATTTGGTTGAGCACAGACACAATTCCTACCCTTCGTGCCAATATATAACATTGAGTGATTTCATTACTGTCTTTACATTTTATACAATTTTTAACGGATTTCAAAACAATTAATTGTAAAAGTGTGTTCTTCATGTATATTCATGTTTCGGCTGTATAATTCAAGCGTGTTTTTTTTAAGAAATAGTTTTCCCGAATTTCAGGGCAGTTGTTGTAATGCTTAGATTTAATGATCGGTCGAATGTAATATTTTAGCACCTCTGTATCATTTTTCAGTACACAACAAATTTTGCGTATCCCAAAAAAGAATCTAGAGTTAGAAATACTTACGTAACAATTTCAGAAATTTAATGTATTTTATGATTCACGTGAAAATTCTCAATATAATGCCTCGCGAAGAAAACGTTTCGATTGTTGTCATGAAAACTTATTTACAAAATTAGAAGAAATTTATAGATAGACTTTTGACCGATTTATATCCTTCCTGTTTTCCCAAAAGAGATCCAAAGAGCAGCTTACGACCAACTCTCAGATAATTATGAACTTTTTAGACCCCTTTCAATCCGGCCTACTGAAAGTGATGACTGACAAATTTCACACAATTTTACTCAAAAATTTTGAACTTAGGTGCTTATGCCAAAATTAAAACCCTTAAAAATTGCGTAGCCTGTCACCGTTGTTGATTGGTTGAACCTGAAAGGCGGCGAATGACTGCCATTTAAAACATATTTTTCAGCATTATTCCTTCGAATATACCCCGGTTGGTATCAGACGCATGTCTTATCGAAAGATATATTTCTCCTTTCTAGAAGATATACTAACACTATCTGATGATATAAAAAAACATTATTATAATACAGACAAAAAATGATTTATCGGAAACCGAGAAGCTTCATTTCTCAATAATTTTAGCATCTCTACAATGCTGAAACTAATCTAAACAACATGTATTTTATTTATAGCTTAGCAGGAACCCGGTGTTTACAAACAAATTTTTTCATTATTTATAATTATTTCATTCACTAGCTACACTATTCTCTCAACTTTTGCAATACTAGCAGCTACCCACAGTCCGCCCGTCGACAGCTCTATTTCAACTTTCACCTGGTTCCGCTTAATATGTAGAATCTTGTATTTCTGTAATTGATTAAAAATGCAAACTGTGTAGTTATTTAGTGAACAAATCTATAAATATCCCTCGGAGATAATATTGCGATTTACATACCCTTTACACACTGTAAATAAAAATAGGTAACCCAATCATCATATTTATATTGTTGAAAATGTTATTACGAAGGAAATGAAAAAAGGCATCTGCTACTTGCTAAGCTGCAATTGCTTACGAGGCTATCCACCTGAATAATTTCAAATGAACCCTTATCTTATATCTTCTTGATTAAGGATTCTTCTTTAGTTGTAATGTCCTTTAATTAAGACATAATCATCAGATAAATTTGTATGGAGAATCGTGGAGAGTCTTCAATGATATTATTTTTTTTTAACAACTTTATTGAGTAAAACCTTAAATTGTTATATATAATTATTGAAGACAATATGAGCTAATTATTGTCTTCAATAATTAGATATTAAAATTGTTCGTCAAGATTACAAGATAATTTACGATAAGTAATACAAAAGTACTGTTGTAAGGACTGACGACATATTCTAGAGCAGTGGTTCTTAACCTTTTTGGAGGTACCGAACCCCACCAGTTACATATGCGCATTCACCGAACCCCTCCTAATTTGAAAAATAAAACTAGATTTTTACAAATTCAAAACATGGTATATATTTATAGGTGTATATAGGTGTGCAAAATGAAAAAAAAAAACAAAGATCAAAACATTAAATTTTAATGGTTAAATTAAAACATGAAACATATTAATTATTTTTTTTTTTTAATCGGTGTGACTTCTGCTGTTGCCTTTCAGAAACCTATTTAGAAATTCGCGGCTTTACCTCGGCAAGTGCCACTCTCATGTCATTTTCACAAAAAAGTCTATTGTTCGTTTTTATATCCAGCATCTTCGAAAAGGATTGCTCGTAAAGATATGTTGTAACAAACGGTATAAAAATCTTTCTTAGCAATAACAGGGTATTTTTCCATTTGTTGACACCAAAACGTTGAGAGCGATGTTGTTCTGAAGAGTTGCTGTTGAACCTGGCTCTGCTGTAATCGCAAGCTCTACCGCTGCTTGATCACCTGCAGCCAATGATGGACAAGCGGGGCGTGTCACCACGAATCATATAAGTCGGGGGTCTTGACCTCCACCGAACCCCCGAGACTGACTCACCGAACCCCTGGGGTTCGATCGAACCCAGGTTAAGAACCACTGTTCTAGAGAGTCTCTTAGTTCTGAGAACTGGCGCTCGGGCAGTGGCAGCTCGTAGCAACGATCGGCTAGATTCGTATTCTGATGTGCTTGCGTGAGATAACTAATAAATGGAAGTGCCAACTTAACTGACATTACATTGGGAAATAGCGAAATACATAATGTAATCAATATAATTATTGTATATCGAAAAGTATCTCATATACTCATCTCCAATGGAAATTAAAATAGTGTTAATACGCTTTTTCGTCTCTTCAAATGTAGGTACTGTATCGAATATGAGTCATGATGTTGTTGCTTTAATATATAGAATTATTTGAAATATCAAGTAGATGATACTTGCAGCTAAATGAACACTTGTGAGTTGGATGACGCAACATCTCCAATGACATCGCGATCTGTTCTATAAAAAATTGCAATTCCTCGAGTCTCAACTGAAAGCTGAATTCGCTTCTGTTCTTCCGTCACTGCAAAACTATGTGCAACGAACTGTTTACTGCTGGCATTCCATCAGCTGAGCGAGACGCATCTCTCATCATTACAATAGTGGGGCGTCTCCGTGTGCCGGCCCTTATAATCAAATGACCATGCCGCCGCTGAATTCCTGCTGGCTACCGACTGAACTGGCTACCGCTGTCACCTAAAGGCTATCCAAATCCTGCTGCTACTGACTGAACTAGCCAGTGATGCTGACAACCTAAAGGCTGGGTAATTCCTGCTGGCTACTGACTGAATTAGCCACTGATGCTGACAACCTAAAGGCTGGCCAATTCCTGCTGCTCGCCACCGTTGTTGATCAACTAAAGGCTGGCTAAGTCCTGCTGGCTACCCACTGAACTGGCCACTGCTGCAGCAGTATGGTGCTCCAATTTGAAATCATCACTGAAAGCATTCAGATTGTCTCAGTTTCTATCTTTGTATTAAAACCCAGTTGTACTGAAAGACATATAACTCTTTCTTGTGAATTGAGATGGCTGTAAGAAATAGGAAGTACCTAGCTACACCTCTATATATATACCAGTAAAATACATGTAATTAAAATGTGAATTTTGATTTGAATTGTCTTTCTTTTATGATGGTTTGGATATAACACCTCACGGTGTTTTACTTAAATCATTGCCCAGTTGAGGCCTGATGTGTGACATCGCTTATTATTTACAGTATTTTCTTGTACTGGCAAACACGTCCCGTACAAGTACTTTAATTATTTCAATCCAACTGCATCAATTAAAATCTTTTCGATTTCCCTTGGAACGCGAACTCTCTTTTTTCAAGTGACGCAAAAACCCTTAAAAATCCATTTCAATCTCTCGCAGAAGTAGCATATTATGAACTATCGCTGATATTAAGGGTGCCTGCACTGCGATCAAATCACAATTCAATAACCACTTTCGATCTTCTCCAGCTTGGATTACTTAGATTCCACTTTTTATAACCTTTCTTCTGTACTATTCTTTCACTTTCGATCGAAAACCATTAACAAATGGAAAACTGTTATTTTTAAAGCTAGACCATTTTTATCAAACTTTTTTTGCAAATACAAAAAGACTATTGCCCGCTATTATAATATGGACTTTTCCTATGTCAAAAAATGGATAAAATATCGACATGTAACTGAGAGAAAACATTATTAGAGACAGGGATAATTGAACTAAACATCGAAGACAATTGAGGAAAGACATGTCATCAATCTCTAATGTCACAGATAACTAACGTCTTTAATAATTTTGTTCTATTTACATTTTTAATTACTTGTATTATTATAATGCTTAAATTTGTATTATTATTCTAAAAATAATCCCATGAATGATCACAAACTTGACAGTATTTCAGAGCTAAACTAAAAACTCAACTTTTCATACAGCCATAGTCAGGAACCTTTCATCTTCACAATGTGTAAAATTAAATGTGTAAAAAATTTAAACAACTAAAAATGTGTAAGCTTATAAGATTATTTCATAAAAAATCCCCGAAAGACATCATTCAGACATCATTAGAGTCCTATATTTACCAGACCTCTAAAATAAAGGTAAACTCAATGCTTTCCACTAATCTTATAATAAACGTAAAATCAATAGCAATGGAGGGTAAAATATAAAAAAAAACAATGTCCAGTATTTTTACTATTTTAGTGTATATATCTGTTGTGACTTGCCATGTAAATATGTTAGTATGTTTCTGTCTCTGTTTGTAAATAATACAATTAGATAGAGCCCAGTGACAAAGTGTACAGCTGCCTTGAGGTGATCTTTCACAAAAATAACGCTATACAAATTATACAATAATAATAATTATTATTATTGCATAATATTTACTTTCTATTGTATACGTATGCACGTTATGGTATGTATGGGTTCGAACCAACCTCCCCACATTTCGGAATAGAAAATTTTTTATTTTTACTTCAAATGGGAAATTTTTTTAATCTTGAAAAATACATTTTTTTGTGTTCAAATTTTCTCACTATTTCATAAAAGTGTTATTATTTCCTTAACCTTCCCAATATCAACATGGAAAGTCAAAATCTCTCAAACTACTATCCTCCATGTGCAGTTTTTAATTGAGACATTATGGTTTTGGTATTGTTTTTGTTCCTACAAATCCTATAAACACAAACATAATCTACTAAAAAAAAATTTCATTTTATGGTGGTTTTACTTTTCCTTACCGTACCACAAAAATATATCTTGTGTCCTGGAACTATACTATAGTTGAAACCATATTCTCATGGCGATGAGTTATTCACGCCATCTTACTCGCTCGCGTTATTACCAAAGCTGCGTGAAGGAGTAAGTTAACAAAGCAGGTACTAAATTTAATGTTCATATTCACCATAAGTCAGAACAAACCATACAACCCCGGCCTAAGGACATGTTCGTTGATGAACGAAGAGTACTCTTTATCAAATTAACATAAATATGGTAATTATTTTACTAAAACATGAAACCTGTAGGCCATAAGAATTTGAAATAACAAGTGAATAAAAGGCATTAAAATTTTAAAATGCTTAGGGTTATGAGTCACTCTCCGTGGTACTATTGTTTTGCATCTTGCATATGCCAGCCGAAAGTTATTTGGCAATATAGGTTTTGGATCCCCCTACTTGAGAATGGCAAGCGCACAGTGGCAGGCGCAATATCCATCTTCATCTCGCGCGGCATCCGTCATCTCACTTGGCCGTACTGTACTCTATATAATATGGCTGACGTGATTAATGCTACAATTTAATTGAATTACATATATGCAGGGTGTATTTTATAAAAGTTGAAATGATAAATTTTAAACAAATTATAAAGAATGCGAATGAGAAATAGTGTTGATAGCAGACACACAAGAATAGAACAAGGAAATAAATTCCAAACAGAATGACGTTAATGTATATACAGAAAAAAAAAGTTATAAATTTTTCGGCTTTCTTCCCTTTTTATGGTATAACTAGCGTTACGATCGCTTTTATTTCAATTGAAAGGGATGTAATGTACGTAAACGATTTTCATCCTAAGGCCAAAAATTGTAAGACTGTATAATACATAGAAATAATAAAACCTCAATGGCTGATGATTAGTTCCGACTCTTTCCTTTTTGCACCCCTACTAGATGAATTATGTAAACCTCAATAGCTCAGATTAGCTCAGGCTTATTCCGGGACGCACCCTACGAGATGAATTAATAAAACCTCAATATATCAGATTAGCTCATTTCTCCCTACGAGATGAATTGATAAACCTGCAATATGTCAAAGTAGCTAAGGGTTCTACCGGGATTCGCCGTACGAGATGAATTAATATAACCTCAATAGATCAGATTAGCTCAGGTTTCTTCCGGGATGCACCCTACGAGATGAATTGATAAACCTGCAATATGTCAAAGTAGCTAAGGGTTCTTCCGGGATGCACCCTACGAGATGAATTGATAAACCTACAATAGCTCAAAGTAGCTAAGGGTTCTTCCAGGATGCACCCTACGAGATGAATTGATAAACCTTCAATAGGTCAAAGTAGCTAAGGGTTCTTCCGGGATGCACCCTACGAGATGAATTGATAAACCTGCAATAGCTCAAAGTAGCTAAGGGTTCTACCGGGATGCACCGTACGAGACGAATTAATAAAACCTCAATAGATCAGATTAGCTCAGGTTTCTTCCGTGATGCACGAAATGAATTTATAAAGCCTCAATAGCTCAGATTAGCTCAGGATTTTTATGGGATGTACTCTACAAGATGAATTAATATTGCCATGAAGTAACCAATCTCTCGTAGGATAGACATTATTATAATAACTAAAGGTGGTATGTAGTTTTAGACACAATATTATGGCTGTGTAGACCGAGCCAACAGATTCGAAATGAAAATTCTGGGAAACCAGTTGATTTAAGATATCGCAGAGCCGATGGGCCCAATAGCATTATGTTGGTTGACTCTCGGGGTATTGAGCATTAGCAGGGAAGACGGGTAAGCACTTAACACTTCGTGGTACCCGGTTTTGAGGGGTGTACTGGGAAGCGACCCGTGTAACCCATATTAACGAGGATTGTCTAAGACACTATAACTGATAACCGAATAAACTTATCTTTATAATACACTGCGAATCTCTCTTAACCCCTCAAGCCTCGACCATGTTTAACGTTATATTTCTTAAAGACGCATTCAGTTTTTTTTCCGCTTTGCAATAAAATCTAAATAAACACAATATTTCTGAATGTATAAAAACTAAAAACTGTTTTATGAAAAATTATAAATTACGCTTTCAAATTTTACTATTAAAAAAACAGATATATTTTTATATGTATTACAATTTTCAATGCAAACGTGTTATTATTTTTTTAGCTCAACTTACGTATTATTTTTGTCTTTAAACTGAAATTACTGATAAAAAAAACAGTTGTTTTCCCCAAGAATGATTAGTAAAAAAAATTAAATTTTTTTTTTCAAATTGCGGTCGAAATGTTGGGTTTCATAGATGTGTAAATTTCAACTATTTTGTGGTTGAGTTGTCTAGATTTAAATATGCAGCACCGTTTAAATCGTATTCTCACCACGGGAGGTACAACGATTTATTTAGATTTTATTAGCTGATTCAAAACCGAACAAATTAGTCTGAGGGTTTGTGATCATTAACAGTAGTAAGAGATAAACATTTTTTAAATAAATCAATAGCTCTCCAAAACGTTAGTTGGAAAGCCGTTAGTTAGTTGGAAAGAGATAAGAGATAGATCAAGCAATTTTACAATTTGAGAGGCGGGTATGAGTAGTGTCTCCCGGGAAACCATTTATTGGATAACCAATACCTCTGTTATGGGTAACTCCAAGTGATTCATTATGTTTGGTGACTTAGCAGGGGTGCCCAGGTTCATTGGGGGTGTAGGTTAGTCGAGGTCTTGGCTGAGAATGCATCTACCCACTTGCTGCATTGCGGGCCGGATCGGGAGAAGCTGTTTGACCTTTCCAGCAAGCTGTTTGACCTTTCCAGCAAGCTGTTTGACACACTGACACACCGATACCCAAATTCCATCAGCCATAACATTTCCATCGCAGAACTTTCTCTCTTTTATTTCCTTAAAATGACCCTCCACATAGCATCCCCAAATGTGACATAAGCCCTGAGGGAAAATATGTTTCTCAAGGCTCCCTGTGTGTAGTTATTGTAAACACAGCAGCTTTTAAAATATGCGACAATCGTATTATTCTGTAACACAAGACTTTTGTAATGTTTATTAACAAATATAGTGAAAAGTAGACTTATTTAGTTAGATTATATGAACCAATCTGTATTAATTCGTCATCTTTACATTTAATACAATTATTATTGATGCATTTAGTTTTTCCCACCCCTAGTAGACGGACCTCCCAATGTGGCAGTGCTTTCTTGGTAATTCTACTAATATCTTCCTCTGAATCCTTACCATACTACATAAGTAGTTGCCTAGCCCAGTGGTCGGCAAACTTATTGGCCAAAGAGCTAAATATATACATTACAACGATTAAAAAAAATTCAGAGAGCCAAATCTGTTTTTTGATTTAGTAAACCGTTATTATAAATTTAGACCTTCATTAAATTACAGGTATACTGAATAAAACTTGATTTCACATTTAATAAAGATTTATTCGTTGATAAACAAACAAAATTTAAATCATGACAATGACTGACAAACACTTAATGCGAACAATGTCCTTGCATCCCCTTGGAAAGTTTCAGTAAGTCAAGTTTGTATGTTGTTGTTTTTAATTTTAGGCTTGATTCCAGGTTCTCATCAATAAGACGACTTCTCAGTTTCCTCTTGATAAAATTCATGCTTGAAAACGATTGTTCGCATGAATATGTAGAACCAAAAAGGGAAAAAAACAGCAAACGCGAGTTTTTTCAGCTCATCGTAAGAGTCAGGAATACTATTGCAGATGTCGAAAATGATCATGACTTCCTTCTCCAGATCTTTCAAAGCAGAACACTTGTGTTGTGAACTAAGATCACATTTGTTCTTCTCCAATATTTCCAAATCAATATAAAGACGTTGACATTTAAAGCTCCGTGTCTCTTTTTTTCAATGCCAAAAGGGGAAAATTTCAAGTCAGTTATCGCAGCATTAAGAGGATTTTTGACGAATGCTAAGGTCGTTCTGCTGTTTTTAAACTCCTGAAACCTGCTGATACCTGCTATCCGTGGATATTTGTGCCAGAGCCGCACTCAAGGAGCCAAAGAGCCGCATGCGGCTCCGGAGCCGGACTTTGCCGACCACTGGGCCGTAGCCCGTTGGGGGTTTGAACATTGAACATGGAATATTAATCCTTGAATTTTGAATTGTCTCATTCAGATGATAATATAGAATTAGTTTTCCAAGAATGTTTAATGTAAATAATATAACGCAACGTAAATAATCAAATAGCTGATGTAACTTATTCATGATTGATGTATCCTTCAAATATAAATAAATAAAGTTTTTATTTAATTGTGAATTTGCAGAGTGGAAGATATTATCTTCAGTATCCTCAAGGTGAGAGGAAATCGTTTAAATTTTAAAGAAAATTGAAATGACTTTAGGAATGTTTAGATTTCAATTTTTGAGGGTTTTGGTACCTGGCTACCTCAGCTACCTAACCTTCGTGCATTTTACATTCCCAGAACATCCTTTCCTTCATTTCTTTAAAAAAGATCCCCCGCACAGCATTCCAAAAGAAGACAGGCCCTGAGGGAAATTATTCTCAGCAGGGCCTTCTGTGTGGGTTTAAGGTAAAAAAATATGCAAGATCTGAAGAACCGGATACTTATTTCCAAACATTCTACTTCCCTAGTTTCTTCCCCTCCAGATTTTTTCAGTCATACAGCCTTCCCCAGGTGCCTTCAGGTGTCATATTTTAAATGGCGTCGGGCTCTTGCCACATATTCTTCGGATAACTGCAGTAGTTACTCAGAATTCAATGGTTTCGTGTTCAAAGTCGGACTTTGCCACGACTTTAGAAATATTACAATATTGATCAAATTTATAAACATGTCTTTACATTTTGTGGTTACTCAAGAACATACGTAACTCGTTATAGTGACGTCATTAAATTTATGTAGATTTAAAATAACTACCCATCATGCCGTTCCAAAGGCAGAGATAATGGACCACTCAACTCTAACTTGACGCACACTCCTAGCTTCACTCACATTAATACATCGTTTAATGAATACTCTTACAATTTTCTGACTCTTAAAAGAAACCGACTAAAGTATTCGATTCTTTTGAATGTGGTGCCGTATCTTTTTTGGATGTTCCTGACTACTTCTACCGCTTACATCATTATCAGTAAAATATTTATTTTTAAATGTCAGCTTATACTATTCCACCCTGTATACAGACAAAATAATTTCCCATAACTCGTGTTTAGCTTGCAGAACTGTTGACTCTACTGAACTTCCTTGAATACAGTTAACTTCCTTAACTGTTTTCAGCGGAATTCGAATGTCAAGCAGTGGACACGTTGATAAAAGCGTTGTTTCTGATGCGCAATTCTTGAATCTCTACCATAAATTTCACAAGCCATCTCTAATTCGTAATTTTCATACCATATTCATATATTATGGATTTTCTGGGTAGACGTCTGCTTGATAAAATAAATTGGCAAAGGTAGGCAAGGACTATTTTAGGGATAAACATTAACATCTTTCGTTTTTTGTCGCCTTTTTGATTGTTATGTTTGATTTTACTTGAAACACAAAGAGAGACAATACTTGTTACGTTTGTGTATTTTTTATGAACAAATTTCGAAATTACATTACACAATATTAACGTGTATAGAATCGGCGTATTGTCGATTAGCTATGTACCCCTTTACGAATAACCGTGTTTTAAATTTTACACAACTAACAAACAAACATTTACGATAAAATAATGGCTTTCCGTCCGTCCACAACGTGGATCTCTTCAACTCAGGCTCACTTATTGTTTTCAGCACAGCATCCCCAAAAATAACATAATATTATAATTTATTTCCCTTCTGTGTGAAGTTAATATAAAAAAAAATACGAATGCCCAGTTCTTCAATCATCAGCTTCATAGTGTATTTCCGATACTCGTTCATTTAAAAATCCTACTTGATTTAGCTTTGTTTTCTGTCAGCTTTTGAAACCATGCGTTAAAGTACGACGATCAAGAATACTAACTCAAACTAGGTTATGTTTTACGTTGTTTTTAATTTTAATAAATTTAAAAAGATTATCTACAATTTTGGTGATTTTCTCAACTACCATACTAGGATTATGTCCGTATTATGATAGTCGTACGTAATTTTTATAAGTATAACGAAATAATATTCTGTCTAACAAATAATAAAACATAAGGGAAAAGGACATGTTATGGTATAACAAAAATTTAATAAATTCGTATTATATAAACCAAATTGTAACCAAAAATAAAGATCAAACTGAAAAAAAGATATTTTAAAGAAAATAGAAATAAAAACGTGAAAAGGGTAAACGCATTGAGCCGTTCGCCTTCCGAGAATAGAGGTCCTGTCGCTTCCCCCAAGACATGTCGCCAAGTGGGACGGTGAGACTGTGAGACGGCGGGATTCGTTTCCTCTTGGGCACAAAAGGAGGCCATGTCACCGTTAACACGTTGGACGAGCACAGTTTCTCCGCAGCCGTAAAAATGCCGTTACTTATCGCCGCGTTGCGCTCTTTTCAACATATAAGAATAGAAGAAAATATTCTAACAAGCATGTTTAGAGTGCTATGCACGGAGAAAAATGAGTATTCCTAATTTATTAAGAATCTCATTAAATTGTGGGTAATCTGGTTAAAAATGGGATTGCACGACGTTTGATGATAAACTTTTAGTAAAAACTAACTACATAACTAAGAAGGGGTAGGCAGACAGCACGGACCGTCAAAAAAACAGGTCTTGGCACACACTCATTGCCTCATTTACATTCATACATCGGCGTATACTTATACTATTCTATTATTCTGACTCTTGACATGCCCCTACTCAAGTATCTGATTCACTTGGTCGTGCCATGTCTTCCTCGAGAGTCCTTGCCTTCTGCTACCATTCACAAAAAGAAATAAAATAAAATAAACCCTTAGTAAATTCTTAATATATCGGAACCCGTGTTCATGCCCCTTCATTTGTCTTGATAATATACAATGACTAAATGCGGAAATTTTAAGATTTTTATAAACACGCGTTCCGACATCGTGATAACATATTCGTATTTTACTGAAAGTTTATCAGGAAACCCATTATTATTTCATTTGTTAAGGGCCGGCAAACCGGTTACCGGTTACGGTTTTTTTACCGGAGTACCAATAATTAGAAGAGATTTTTAATAAATTAGCAATACTCATTATTCTCCGAGTGGGACTTTTTTTTTTTTTTTTTTTTTTTTTTTTTTTTTTTTTTTTTTTTTTTTTTTTTTTTTTTTTTTTTTTTTTTTTTTTTTAAAGAAAGCAAGACAAAAAAATTACATATTACAGTAAATAATAAAGTAAAAATACAGAAAAAAATCGAAAAGTTCCAATAAACTACTTTTCAGTAGTTTGTCGATGGCAACTTTTCACATAAAAAATATTTAAAAAAGATAAAAACTTATTTTACTTAATGACAACAGTGATAACAATAAAAATAACAATTTGTTTTAAAAATATAAAAACATATACACAACAGTGATAGTATCTACCTATAGTTTGTATTAGACTCTAATACAAACTATTTCTTTCAGCGAGCCAATTTTTCAACATAATATTTGTTTTTACATTTGTACATTTTTTTATTTCAGCAGGTAACATATTTAAGCACCTAGGTATCATGTAGTCCAGTGTTCTTTGTCCATATTTGTTGAAATGATTAGGTACAATTAGTCCTTCATTTAACATAAAACGAGTATTGTAAGTGTGGTCCAGTCTATTTATGTATATAGGGCTATTCATATGCTGAAATATAATTTTATACCACAGAATTGATCTTACTGAGAAAATTTTAAGATTCTGATAAAGGTATGGAACATTATGCCTTTGTTCGTATAAACTTTTATGAGCTAATAATTTAACTAGTGAATTTTGAACTGATTGAACATGGTTTATATTTGTTTTACATGAAAGCCCCCAAGCTGTGATTCCATACCTTATAATAGATTCAGCTAGTGATAAATAAATTATTTTAAGTGTACGTATTGGAACATAGAATTTTAATTTATATAATCTATTAACAATAGATCTCAGACGTTCACATACTTTATTTATTTGTAAGTCCCATTTGAAAAAACAATCAATAATAATACCTAAATATACATACTCTGTGACCAGTTCAATATTTTCACATGTACATATTGCAGGAATACCAACATGTAAGCAATTTGAAGTGTGTGTCTTTATTTCAGGTGTAATAATATTTGCCTTAGCATTGGGTGATCTAATATGTATCAATTTAGTTTTTTCGGCATTTATAATTAAACCAGAGTCGTGATATAATTTTAATTTTTTTTCTATTAATAGCACCTTCAATATAACAACCACATTTTATTTCTTGCTATAAATTTGCAATTAGAGATGACGCTAACAACGCATAAAGAGTTGAATTTTATTGGTGGATCCGTATACGCTTTGAACAGAGATATCACTACGAAATGTTATTGAAAAACAACCTTTTGTCACAATAGTTTAAAAAAAATGGGTGTGTCAAGCCTACGCAAGACAGAAGTGAAACTTCTAGTATTCTTCTCTCTCTCTCTTTTCATTTCATTCTCTCTTTTTTTCTGTCTATTGACATATTTATAAGTAGCATGTGATAAAAAAAATTAAAAGTTATAAAAAAAGAAAAAAAAAATTAGTTAAAGCGGGGATCGAACCTCGGTTCTTCACGACCACAGTCGTGCGCTCTGCCTGTAGACAGCGAAGATGAGTTAGGAGAGTGAGTTAAACTAGGTATATAATATTTACACCTTGCTAATGTTTTCAGTATTATTAGGGCTTTTTTATACTAATTTTCATATATTTATTGGCAGGTAGAGTAGAAATTAATATTGTTTAGCGTTTGCCAACGACCATACCATGTTGAACACACCGGTTCTCGTCCGATCACCGAAGTTAAGCAACATTGGGCGCGGTCAGTACTTGGATGGGTGACCGCTTGGGAACACCGCGTGCCGTTGGCCTATTTTTTATTTTAATTTCATGTTTTTTTTATTTTTTTATCATTACTATAATTAATAATATCATAAAATTCTTTAACTTTTCAAGTATGCTACAGGCCTAAAATATTACTTAGTGGATTGATATTATGGTCAACCATTGAAAAAAAAAATTCCTACAAACTTATTAATGTAATTACGATCTTTTTCAAGCGCGTATGTAATGATTATTTTTATCAACCTCGCACACACCTTGCTAATTTTTTCAATATTATTAGGGCTTTTTTATACTAATTTTCATATATTTATTGGCAGGTAGAATAGAAATTAATATTGTTTAACTTTTGCCAACGACCATACCATTTTGAACACACCGGTTCTCGTCCGATCACCGAAGTTAAGCAACATTGGGCGCGGTCAGTACTTGGATGGGTGACCGCTTGGGAACACCGCGTGCCGTTGGCCCATTTTTTATTTTAATTTTATGTTTTTTTATGTTTTTTTTCATTTTTTTATCGTTAACATCATAAAAAATTTTATATCATTCTTTAACTTTTCAATTATGCTACAGGCCTAAAATATTACTTAGTGGATTGATATTATGGTCAACCATTAAAAAAAAAAAATTCCTTAAAAACAAAAAAATAATATTCCATGGCCGAGAATCGAACTCGGATCAACTGCTTCGAAAGCAACTATGCTGACCATTACACCACCAACGCCAGTTGTCGAGATGAGCTAAGAAGCATTTATATTTTACTTCAAAACTTTTACTACATCAAATGAACTTTAATCGGTCCCGCATTTTCGTTTCGGTCATGAGTTGGTTTTACTCCTCGAAATTGCATGACGCGCGTAAAGAAGTTTCACTTCAAAAAGGAGTGCACTGCCCGGGAATCGAACCCGGGTCGCAAGAATGGGAATCTTGCATGATGTGCTTCCGCATTCCTAAAATAATTGTGAAATTATAAATACATCCCGGCTGCCAAAAGTCCATATTGAAAAATTAACAATTTTATGATTTTTTTCAAGTCACTGCTTGTATTTAATAAAATGAATTCTTAAAAATATCACCTGAAATAATCAAAACACAAATTAAATAAAACAGTATCTCAGAAAATTGACCAAAAATAATTTCCGGTACCGGGAATCGAACCCGAGCCTCCTGGGTGAGAGCCAGGTATCCTAGCCACTAGACCATACTGGACTTGCGAAATTGTGCGAAAATACGTTATTTAACTTGTTTAATAATTACAACGAATTTTGTACACCATTTTTCTGAACGGTGAGCGGTGGTGGGGGTACCCGCTTTTTCGTTTCGATCTTGACTCGGTTTTACTACGTTCCCGAAAATTCATTACGCGGCTAAAGAAGTTTCACTTCAAAAATTTGTATTCATAAAAAAATGGAAAAATCGTTCGTTATGGCCATAGAAATTTAAAGCTTATTCTTACATTTCTAGATTCTTCCGATTTTTGTATCCAATCTACGCACGGGTTGCATTTATCAATCAAACTGTTAAAATATTAATTTACTAAAATCCTTTTTTTGGAAATCTGATGATCTTGTCTCGTTAATTAACATTACATAATTTACAAAAGCCAGCATTGTTATGTTGCTTCTGTGTAAATGTATTAACAAGCTAATTTTCTTCCGAGAATTAAATTGAGCATTTCTTTGGCACGAAAAACAATTTCGTAAACCTTAAATCTTTACATTATTAATTTTAAAAGAACACCTTAAGTTTAACAATTATTTTTTAAAACATGGTTCATGAACATTGCAAACATATTACTACAAGAGCGCTACAGTAGGTACCTAGCTCAAAATCGTCTCTTTCAATAATAATTCCTGAAACCTCCCTGAAATCCCTGAAACTGTTTCTGTGTGTTCCCGTTTATTTGAAGTACTTGGAACCTAATTATTCATTTGATTTACATTCATATTATAAAATGGCATTTTGAGCTTACACTGGCAATTCATTATTTATTGAAATATCTACAAAACGTTGCTTTTAAAACTGGCCAGTTAAAATCGAAACATTTAATATTTCTTAAATATGCGATCAAACTAAGCCACAAAATATCGGTTTTCTTGCCAAAATTTCTAACATGTACTTTTCTGGAGGTGGCTATTTTGAAACGTACCGTCACTTACGTAGATTATATTTATTTGTTGTGCTTATATTTATTATATTATTTCAAAATTTTACATGAAATCCTCAACATACGCAAATAAAATGAAATTCAAAAATATATAAACTCTTAGGTCCCCGGTCTCTTAGGGTAGGGTAAAACTAAACTGATCTGATAATGGATCGATTCTGGGTTCGTAGCGTCCCCAATAATGGAAGGTCGATTCTCTGCTTCTCTCCGTCCCAACAATGGGATCGTAGAGTCAATTGTGAAAACGAGAAGAGAAAAGTGTTTTCACAAAATCCGGCGAGAATGGGCGCCTGGAATAAATCAATTGTTTTTACACGGAACCGTAATGAAAGGGCGCCTATTTTCGGAGGCGCTTTGTGACTCGGTGATAATGGGATCTGGATTTTTGCGACGGTGGATTTGTAAAGATTGGCTTTGTTGTATCAAAATGTTACAACGACTTGTATGTTGTAATTTTTTAGAATTAAATGGCAATATTTTTCAAGTGATTGGCTAATACTGGTAGTTTTTGTAAATCTGAATCTGTAGTCAATAAAAGTGAAACTAATATATAAAAAAATTCATTGAATGGGCAATATTTTGCAAAAAAAATGCTAAAATGTAAATGGATCGATCACATTTCAGAAAGTATGCAAGGTCAATACGAACAATAATTGGCAAGGGGATTTATTAGGTTTGGACAGTTCGATAATTTAAACGAGTGTTATAAATCGTTGTACTAAAAAGTTGGTATAGTTAAGTTGAAAGGAATTTATAACAAATTATAAATAGATATTATGTGGAGTCATCTTCCCTTCACCTCTGTTAAAAATAACTTAATAAGAAATTTAAATATTAGGTACTACGAACCGGCATTAATTTAGTATTATGGTTGTGTAAATGCTTTATTATAGAAATATTATCTTTTCAGAATGGTTTCATTCAGAACAAAAATGTACTTCCATAACTCAGTATTCCAACGCTAATTTGGAAAATGACACTGTGAACTCGATATTTAAGGAAAGGTGTAGAAATTTAATTAAATCATTCAGAACTGGCATATTTCAAATTCATTCTACTGCTTTATACCAACTCGTAGGTGGTTTCATCTAGATTAATCTATCTCAATGCTGGTTTCAGTTTTGTTCCTGTGCCAGGAATTTAATGTTTTTCAATCACGTGGAAAGGTGGGAGGAATGAGGTAAGGGTGCGAGTATAATCTGCTCACTTTCCAAGTACTCATTAAAGATGAGGGATCTGTTTTTTATGCAGAAACCGGAGATTGGAGCCAGATACACGCGAAATGTGGCAGTGGGTTGCTATTTTTGAAATCATTGATTCATTTTTAAGGTACCAGCTAATATATTTATTATGACCAGATGAACGTGGTGTGACATTTTAAAAACAATTTATCACATTGCAAACTCTGTGAGGGAGCCAGCTGTTAGATTGCTTGCTATAATGTCTCAATATTTCTTGAACTTTCTAACTTCGGGTTCAACTCTTTAAATAAAACTGAGGGATGAACAAAATAATTAGGACTATATTTGTGATAAATAAAAAAATCTCTGATGGCTTCTTTAGCAGGCGGTAGAAATTGTACTGGGCCTCAACCCTAAGGTTTCAATAGTTATTTTTTAATGATAAACTAACGTTTATAAGAAAAGGTTTTATGCATAACATAAAGGATAACAAATAATTATAAGCAATAATTAGTCATTACCGTTGGCGGCATTTATTTTTACTCGGGAGATATTTTCAATTTGTATTAGTATTTCGGATGACTAATTATTGCTTATTTTATTTGTTTCAGTAGTTGTTATATAGACTCAAACCTTGTATTATCTACACCTATGTACAATTTATGGGTTACCTCTCAAACTACTATCTAGTCCTACTTATGAGTAAATTCTTCAACTGCTCTCAAGGATATCGTAGTATTTATTTAAATTTGATTGCAATACTCAAACGAAGTGATTGAACAGAAAGTTTTTGGAAATGTGTTGTTTTTTGATGTGTAATTTTAATATTAGCTAGGTACTAGATACTTAACTACAAAAATATACTATTCACATTACTGCTTTGTGAATCTTAATAGGTATTGACTTATTTAACTTTCGCAATTATTTCTTCCTTCAATTGTAGAAACAATTGGATATATAGGTATCATGAATGCGATGATTACGGTAATTCTTAATTTTAAAATTTCCACTTTACAGAATGACTCTGTATTATAATGGGTTAGTTAACTTTCTCTCATTTAAAATTGAACTTTGTGTATAATTCATTTTACGAAAATGCTTTGGTGAAATAATTGGTTAAATACTACCCATCAAAGTACTTCAGAGCTTTGTTCATTTGTTCTTTTTCAGTTTCATGAAATTAAAGCTGAGGTTAATGGTTAGTTGAATAAAATGAAAATAAGACATTCTGTTTTGTGAAGACATTGGCTTATTTGAAACTTCTCGTTACCTTTTGAAGCGAACTTTCACTGCACTTTCTTCTGAAATGGGGTAAGTAACTATCTGAATACTGCAAAAATAACTGCAAGAAATCGTCGATCAATTGAACAATTCATTGTGTTTTCAGTTACAATCGACACTGTTTTTTTATAACAGGTGCCATCTTTCGTCGAAAATTTAAGTTAATCATCTTATTTAAACATTCAAAAAATATGTTTTTATAATTAACGTGTGTTTTAAATAAAAAATATTTTTCATGATAATACTTTTACTAAGAATTTTATATCAGATTAGATTATATCCAGCGGATGCTTAGATATGAGCACAATATTTATTACAAGACGAACTCAAATTTATAAAAATCTAATTTTATAAAAAAGGTTATTTTTTCCAGATAAGTGTACAGATGTGTTTCACGGTTCCATGATAACTCAACACACTTTTGAAAAGTGATATAAAGTCATTAGAAACGATGAAATTTTTTTTTTTACCTAACCTAACCTACATAACCCATTTAATAATTTTTTTGTTTCATCATTTTCCATGACTTTATACAACTTTTTAAAGAGGTGATGAATTATCATTGTGAAGATTTATCCAGTTACCGTTTTTCACAGTATTTCATTACGAGAAGTTTGAATGGTTTCCACGATGTATTTTGAGAGAAATTCGTTACTTGAAAATATTCTTTATTTATTTATCCCGTACTCTAAAAAAAAAACTCAGATAATCACAGAATTTGATATTTTGAACAGAACTCATAATTAAATACATAGATGGTCTGTTGAAAAAAGTGAATATTTGTTTTTTAAAACCTTATAAACTTATATTGTGTTTGTTTTATTCTCGTGGTTGTTGTTTTAGTGTCCTTTATTATGTTTGAACCTTTTTTCAATAAAGCTCCGTAGCAGATTAAATTTTTCAGATTTATCTAAAACTGAAAGCCAGAGTGAAATTGATCGGTAAAATAGTGAATTTTTTGAGCACTTTTTTTATTATAAGAAATTCTCGTTACGTTTTTTTTATATAGTATTTGCACCACAGATATCGCAATTGAACAATAAACGCCACTAATCCCTATGAATCCAAAAAGCGCCGAAATCAAAGTGTCGTTATTTTTTATCTAACTGCTCAACAGTTAAAACGACATCATCCCCAAAAGCGCGGAATATATTTAGCGGCCCTCAAGCGAAAATAAATGGAGCGACAATAATAATGAGAGAATGAATAAAATATTCCGATTTAACATTCGAATTTATGCAAGGCCAATTACTCAACAGTGTCTTGGGGAGTTTAGGAAGGCAATCAAATTTTATAGGGGCAAAATGGGACGAGATGATTAAACGGTCCTTTTTTAGTATCTTACCCTTTGTCCGTCACGGACCCACCTTTTCCGTGTCTATATCAAGTATTTGCATTTATTTCTACTCTGTTAGCAGGAAGCTTTTTCAAGCTCTGCTCGATTCTGTCCAACTTGATGTTATTCTGGATACAACGAAGAGCTCATGAACATGAATATCTCACGATCATATTATAATATATCATGTTTATTGTCATCAATATCGGCCAATGGCTTGAAAAATACAGTATATCATACAACACGATGGAGTTTCATATTTGCATGATAAAAATTATGTTTGGTACTGGGAAAACTTTTATAAAGGCGATCAAGTTAAAAAATACCCGAAAAAAAAGCTATAAAATAACAGATATTTAACGAAAGAAAACCGAAATAATACACTTTGCATGTATCGTACTTTGATAGGTTTTAAAGGGTCTCTAGTTTTCTGTGACAAAAAAGTAAATCACCGCACTAAAGATTGAGAGAAGGTTGTTCTGGGGGCTGGGGGAGCCACGGAAATGCTTGTCCAGTATAATATCCAACCACGACAACCAGTCTACCCACTATCTAATCAACGCATTAAAGATTGAGAGAAAAGGGTTCTGGGAGCTTGTGGAGCCACGGAAATGCCTGTCCAGTATAATATCCAACCACGACAACCAGTGTACCCACTATCTAAGTCTAAGAGAATATATGTTTTTGGTATTAAGTTTAGCTGCATTATCTAAACATCACTCATAACAAAAAGGTATATTTCATTCCGAAAAACATTTTATCTTCTCACGTTAGTGCATGTAGTTTTTGTTCCATTAAAACCAATATCGGTCCATTGTTTCTAAATTCAGCATCTCGTTTTGGCTAACGAAATAACTCATCCCACACACCCAACCATTACTCCGGAAATTTTGTGCACATCCAATATCTTGATAGTAACTAGCTATTTTTGTGGAAGTTCCTAGTTACCAGTTACTCCACCGCCTTCTTCTTCCCCATCTCCTTCCCCTCCCCGCTATCTTCGGCTTCACAACATACCCCAATCGGGGATGCCATAGTTCTGACAGTTGGGACTCTTGTGCGGTTTCAAATATAATTTTTGTTTAATCTTCTAACCAAACACGGAAAAAGCCATTCCAGACAACGTTTCAATTTACTTGCGCACGCCGGGGTCTGAATCCGCGATCTCCGGCTTTATAATCGAGAGCCCTTCGGCCACGGAGGCCGTCGTTAGATACACGAAAAAAAAATCTGGTGCAATATTATATCTCTTTTAAATATTTGATATTCTCGGTAAAAATGCTTTGAGTTAGCAAGTTGCGGGTTTTGAACATTTCAAAGCAACAAAATAATTAAAAATGCTCGCTATCACGTTTTATGAGCATAATAATGTTATTATTACCTCAAGATTAGCAGCTTATTGCAGCAAACATGCAATCTACTTTTAATACTAAAATAGCAACTGTGAAAAGGTAAAAGGGATTAAACCACGTATATAAATTTTCCAGGAGATTAAGCAGTTGTAATTAATCATGGCTGAAACGTATCTTGTTTGTTTACATTTTCAAGCGAATTAGTACAGTAATCCTAGAAATAAGTTGTTATTAGACATACAACGTAGTATCGACTTTAAATTTGTTTTCTTACATTAAACTCTCATGGACATATATTATTTATCTAGGTACTTAAATGTTGTACTCCCGCTGACTTTGTGAAGACAAATGTTTTGAATAATCGTTAAATCAAAAATGTTTCTACTTTCTTCCGTTCTTTGAAAAGGTGAACATGCGTATACATATTAAAAATAAAATTAAAACGCATAATACTAGACTTCACAAAAAATAATGATTTTCACGTAAACCTGCAAAACTATTCTCGTAGAAGCTGTGAGAAAAAAGCACAATGAGATAAATGCTTTCCTCGGGTTAAGGGCCCTCGGAGTGTCTTGCGCTTCCGAAAGTAAGTACCGCCTGAAGACAAATTCGCTTCAGGGTGTAATACTCGTCGCACTTGATATGGGGATGGGCAGTGGAGTGGAAAGAACTGCCTGTTACACTATTGTGGGAAGGGTTGAACAGGGGTCGCCAACCATTTTACTAATAAACTGTGATAATTTTAACTTTAAATAACACCTTCAATATTCATTTACATTGATTCATGAAAAAAAATTGGTTTTGCCTGCAAAATTCCTACGCTAAACGTGCTCACCTCAAACCTCAACCTAAAACCACATAAATTAAATTCATCGAATCTACTTTGATGAGTTGTTTTTCGTCGTTTTTTTAATATTCAATTTGTTTTATGGAGATACCTACCTAAATATGCAGGTTTTCACAAAAATTATGGCATTATTTTCTGCCCAGAAAGGTGTCGTGCAGTTTTTAAATATTTTAGAATCTGTCTTTTAAAATACAGGTGGGGCAAAGTAATGTCATAATGTGAATTCGCTGCCATTTTGTTAGAAATGAAAAAATGGGCTCTGTTTTTACGGAAAGTTTATTTAAAAGTTTACACGAGACGTTCAGCCAAACGTTTAACTGTTCGCGCACGAGGAAAATGACAACAAAATTTACGTTGCGTTAAAACAAGACCAGAAATTAAGTTGACCGGAAATTGGTCAACTAAGCAGTAACAATGATTCCGCGTTTTTTGGGTGTGTATCGCTCCATTGTTTATTGTCAACTTATTTAATAATTGTTCACAACATAAAGGTCAAAGCACGTTGACATTTTACGCCATTTGCAAAAATTATGGCACTTTCACATCATAACATTACCTTTTCCACACTTGTGGAGCTAGACAAGTTTGAAGTAATAATTGTTCAACATTAATGATGATATTAATGACCCGGACGTACTTCTGTAGTCACAAAGACAATTGAACGTAGTTTAAAGCAGCTGGCCACAAAAAAACTCAATCTGAGAAATCAAAGGACTTTAGTCTAAAGATTGGATAATAAATTTATACAACGCCTAGAATGTTTATGGTTTCTTAACTTCAAAGTGGATTGGATATATTGGTATTTTATATAGATATTAGTATTCAGTTCTGACTATTTTCTGTAGAATAAGTATTAGTAAATGTAAGCTCTGCAATCAACTGTCTGACCTTCACATGTGAAATACGAATTTTTGAGAAGTTGATGAGAGTAGCACTGAAGCTATATCACCTCCGTTAAAATCGCATTAAACGTATTTGCGAGATGACTCATCGAAAAAAAATCGAAATATCTTTCAACTGGATTTAAACACAATCGCAATATATTTTTCTTTATTCAGTGACATGGTTATTACAATTATTAGGTATGTTTAGACCACCATTGCAACAAAAATGAATAGATTTTGTGGCTAGTTCTTCGTCATTTACTCGTGTTTTTCCTTCAGCAATGGGAACAAGTTTTCAAATAAGTCACGTTTTTATAAGCTAATGGTGCCGGACAAAATTCTTTAAAATTACACTGCAGGGAGTTAGTTAGTTACTGAACCCAGAGAGATGCACGCAACATTCAACATGTATTTGCGCTCTGGAAGTTTATAGACGTCAGGTTTATCGTGTTCAAAAATCTGGTCAGATGTAGCCTTACCAGTCTTAACAATCGAAACTGAAATTCGGTGACCTCTGAAAGGTGGTAGAGTAATAGATATCCTAGGTTTAGTTGTAAATCCCTTAATTTAACTAAAACGATATCGGCTGATTCTGTCTTAAGTCATCCTGGATGTTCTATATATTATTAAACGTAGAGAATACTTAGTACAGAGACTGTGAACCTGTCGATTGCGCAGTCACTAGAAATGCGTCCTGAAAACAGCAAAACGTAAGTTAACATTACGATGGCCTATTTCCGCACGGAGACAAGACATGCCGGTTTTTCCGATTTTAAGTTAAATAAAAAGGCCATTGACTAATTTCTTAATTTTATAAAATATTTCATAAAACTGATTTGTGTGATTTTGTTTATTATTATGAAGTAAATAGTGCTAAAACACTTTTCAAAGCGTATTGATACACAATATGGTAAATAATAACAAAAACCATAGAGTATATGATGGGTCGAAATAATCCAAGAGGGAAAATGAATAGAAGTTTAGAATTAAGTTTAACCACCTCTCCACTTTCCACTTTTCTCAAAGTAATAATACATTAAGGCAACAATAATTTTCATTCGGATAATATTACAATGAAAATGTCATCAAGAAAACATGACAACTGTGACGTGATATTTTTATTCTGACATATTTAATTTTTATTGCATGTGATACGATAATTAACTTAAACTCCATCTACATATCATGATGTATGCAAGTTGTAAGCCAATACAATTCTGAATTTATTTTTGCCATTTTATTTTTGGCGTGCCTCACTTGGCACCATTAGTTTGACGTAGAAAATAGGGCCAAAATTTTTCTGCAGTTCAAGTCCTCATGCAATCATTTTTCCACAAAGTGTCTATTCTAACTTTGGTCTGAGTCTGGGAGCGACGTAAATGAGACTTCTCAGCGCAGTCAGCTGTCAGCATCACGATATTATACGAGATTTGGTACGTGGCCTCCGCCCACGAATTGATTCCAGGTAGGAAAATTTAGTATTTTTGAAATCTTGGCAATAATCGAATTTTTCACTCAAAAAACCCAATTCTTGTAAATTATTTGCTATTCGTCGAATTCTCCATGACTTGGCAACCCTGATGTTGATATCGTAGTTAATGTAGACAATAGATATATTACTTCCGTAGACTGATTTCGCTGAAACTGCAGGTTGTCATGCCAACCAAACGGTATGTTTTAATTGGATGGTATTTTATTCGTTTTTAAATTAACATTCATAAATTCTATGTATAATAATATATAATTAAACTTATATCTCCAGAATCAGCGTTTGTTGATCTAAATTAAAATATTTAACTCATAATATTTTCACTGCGGTTCCTAATTGCATTGGTTCTTAGTTTTTAATTTTAATAATTCTTGTCAAAAGTTTAATATTCTGAAAAACTATAGACCCCTGCTGTGGGGATTAGAGTGAATTGGATTGAAGGGATTTGTGTACGTGTATCGGGGTAACTGATATTGTAAGTAGGATATGTAAAACAAACCGCGCTTAGGCCGGATTGTGGAACTATCCTGATGTCAAGATTAAATGAATATGATTCTAACACTCTGGGTCTTCTGCTGCTCGGGTAGCGAAATTGTCTCCCTAATTGAATATAAAATAAAGTAATATGTAATGAAGAAAAAATGTTGCTCAAAGGCTTGTAAATTCGTATTGGCGAGAAATTATGTAGGTATATGTATTTCTGGGTTTTAGTTACAGTCCTAAGCTGCTTTATTGAGATGAATTCATCTGATTTATGGATCAGTCATGATTTTTTTATAAATTATTTAATATTGAATTACTTTTAAAAGTAATCCGCTTCTTTTTAGGCTGAGTTTAAAATGTCAGCCTAAATCAAATTAAAATGAGTCAAAAGCCCCCAATAATACGTTTAGGTACCTACAGGATTTCTACATTGGAAAATATATAAAGCCCCATAATATAATATCCCTTTGCATTTTTAGAAAAACTAAGCATATTTTTTTTTTAAATTTTCCACAAGCCACTACTCTGGTGTATGATTCAATTCAAAATTAATCATTTTTCATTTTTGAAAAAAATGTAAAATGTGAAAAAAAAATCATTTACAAAAAAATACGGGCGCATTGGATTTTAATCTTGGGTTAAAGTCCCAGATGCGCCCGTATTTTTTTCTGATGTTTCTGTTTAAAAAAATCGTTGGAGATTCGCTAATATTGTCTTGTGCAATCTCACACGTCCCACATACATATACACATTGTACAATAGATATTGAAAATGCAAAAATAGATTAGCAAATAAGGACAACTATGGTCTTGAGTGAGCTTGGGCCCAGCGCTAGTAAGTTTCAGCGAGTGGCGCTTGGTGCTCGTAGGCTGCGGTCATCACCGTGTTGGCGGAGGCCATTAGCCGCATCCTGGCTCCAGTGACCCGGTGTCTCATCAAGCTGGCAAATCCTAACTCCGTGAAAATTGTCGATGTGCTGCTGTATCTTCGGTATCCAAATATGATTCTACAGGCAACAGTATATTGGATTCAGAGTCGTTCCTTCGGGAAAGTTCGGTAGTGACACCATGTCTCGCACGTGTATAGCCCGGTACAGATTTTTTCCGTGGTAAAACGCAATCAATTCCATCTTCTTCGGGATCGCTGCCTTCCATATTCTTAAAAAATATATAACAGTAATCTCAATCCCTTGATCTTCAGTGCTAGGAGAATCATGTCGTCAGCGTAGCATATGTGGTTTATTTATTTATTTAGACGCCGTAAAAGGCTTTTACAATATACATGATTTATGTTTACAGTGGTTCACAGGAGCGAAACAGTATTATGTTAAACAGAATAATTACTGAGAAATTATGTTGAAAATTAAACAAAAATAAAATCTTGAAAAAAAATTTGAATCAGGGCTGTCAGTAAGACATCTCATAACAATTTTGGGAAAAATTATAGTTTTGATTAAGTATATAAAATTATTAGATAACACTCTTCTGTCTGATATCTGATGTAAGTGCATAGTTTAGGTTCTGTGATAACTTATGAATAGAATGGTATTATGCCTAATAATATTGATAATTACGACAGAGGTATGTTATTATAGCCTTCTTATAACTATATTCCGTGCAGTTGAACACATCTACTACTTCTGAGAAAGCATTGCCAACTGCATGCAATCTAGGTATAAGCGAGTTTCTAAATGACTCAGTCCTGATATTGTTATTGAAATTAAAAAGAATTTTGGATCGAGTGGTTCTAGTGGGTATATGGAAGGTAATTAGGCTTAATATATCAGGGCTGTCTATAATACCATTGACAATTTTAAAAATAAAAGTCAAATCGGAAATAAGTCTTCTATCTGAGAGTTTAAGTAAGTTTAATTCTTTCATCAAGTGATTGTAATTTATTGATTCTATAGGTAGACCGAGTTTATAGTTAATGTATCTTAGGAATTTATGCTGAATTTTTTCAATAGAATCGGAGTGGATTTTAAAGTAAGGACACCAAATAGGAGAATTATATTCGATTTGACTTCGAACAAGTGAGGAATATAAGATTTTTAGTGTTGAAATATTTTTAAAGTCTCTGCCATTTCGGAGAATGAAGCCGAGCATTTTTAATCCTTTGTTGGTGACTGTTTCTACATGTGAAAGAAAGTTAAATTTTGAATCGAAAATAATTCCGAGATCGTTAATTTCACTTACAGAGGCGAGAGAAACATTGTTAATTTTGTATTGATAGTTATACATATAATGTTAATACGACAGCACGCTCTGATGTCCAGGCGACTTGACAATTCGTCCATGTATACACTAAACAGGATGGGGGACATACATCCTCCTTGCCTTACTCCTGACCGCAAGTATATCGGCTGGGAGTATGTACTTGTCCACCGAACAAAATTTTCCTGCTAGGAGTGCCATCGGAACAGCGTATTTATATATATTGTAAGTAAATTTCTATCTTTCAATTTCTCGCATAATATTTTATGATAGACCCTGTCGAAGACTTTACTTAGATCTAAGAAACACCCATATACGGTAGTTTATCGTTTCGTGTACAATTATATTATTTGCTTAGCGGCAATCGCGTATATTGCCATATTAGTGAATAATCAACATTTAAAACCCATCTTGTAATCTTTCGACATTAATTTATCGTATATTTAATTTAGAATTACCCTTTCAAATAATCTTGCAGTTATAGTTGTTAAAGATATTGGCCGATAATTGCTGGAGTAAGTCATCTCGGCCTGTCCTGATTTCGGGATTGGAGTTATAATTGTCTTCGTCATTACATCCGGTAGATGATTGTGTTTAAGGATTGCGTTGAACAGTATCTACTTTCGTACCTTATACATTCAATACTTAGACTATCATGTCCCGGAGATTTACCGGCCTTTGTGCTTGTGATGGCCTTCATTACACTACTTTCAGAGAGGTAAACGTTTTGTCCATCATTTTTCACAATATTAGGGACAGTCGATACTTCATTATTGGAGATATCTTCAAAGGTTCTTGAAAATTTTTGGCAATTTCTTCCATGTTTGTGGACCCATCAATTTCAATGGCGATTCAAGTTTTTGGTTTGATCATTAGAGCTCCTTCCTTTTCCTTTTTCTTTCATCCGCAATGGTCTGGAATTTTCGTAGTGTTCCTTAACTTATCGATTCCACCCGGCAATGTGACGATGTGTTTTTGTGTTGCTTTAATCGCTCTCCCGATAAAATACAGTATTGGCAGCTTTACTTAGGGCTTCCACGATGTATGTGTATATATTGTCCACGTTTTGTATATGGTCGCATTTGTCACACATAAAAACCGAATTACAAATGGATTCGGAGTTTTTTTGATACATTACACTAAGTAATCATTCTGCCACAGACGTATATTATTTATTTTTCAGTTTTTATTCTCTAAATTATGTTATTAGGCTGTTGCGGAGTATTAAAAATAGTTCGGACCATATACCAGATAATAGTAATCGGACCAGTCGGTATCATAGTGTATTTTTTGACTATCTATTTTGTAATTAAGATTATTAGTGCATATAGAGTAATTGAGCCAGGAAGTGGTATTGCGTGCATCGCTAATATATATATATATATATATATATATATATATATATTTTTTTTTAAATTTATTTATTTATACGCCCATTGGGCTTTTACATACATAGTTCATAAAAAAAAATAATATTCTGAAGATTGTAAATTCACAAAAGTAATATTAAAAATACATATAACCATATCCATTTGACATATTATAACAGCAAGTAAATAGTAAATGCATACAATAATTATTTGTAGGTATTAACCTGTTGTACAAAAATAAGAATAAGAATATGCTTACTCCTAAGTTATACAAACTTAAATTAGTTAAAAAGAAATGTAAAGTTTATATTTAAATGCTAGGTAGTGGCAGCAGTAACATGATACAATACGACATATAGTGTATAAGGCCTTTGAGTTAGAAAGTTAACGAAATAATTATTGGCAGTATTGTTAGCAAATATACTGCGTTTGACTGGTTATCGTGGCCTGTTAAATCGAGGGCGTTCAGTCTGCCATTTTACATACATATTTTACATAGTTTATATAAAAAAATATATTGTGAAGATTATAAATATAGAATAGTAAGGCAATAATATAACCTTCACCATATGACATATAAAACCAGACAAAAAGCAAATCTAAACATGAGAGTTTGTAGGTATAAGCCTGTTGTAAGAAAATAAGAATATGCCTACTTCTAAGGTATAACGACGAAAATTGTTTATAAAAATGTTAAGTTTATATGTACATACTAGGTAGTAGTTGTATTAACATAATATCTATGCGACACATAAAAGCTAGTGTATATATTTATTCATTCATTCAATTATCTATTCACGAACTAGCGGGCTCCATAAGCCAGCCAGTTCGTAAATTGGTAAATAAATAAAAATAAAATAACATTTTTGCTAAATGATCACAGTAATTACATGTGAAATAATAATGCAGTTGTAGTAATTGCAAGAAGACTACACCTATTATTGTGTCAATCTTGGGGAAATAATTCAATAAGAGGTGCAATAGCTAGATGTTTATTATTTTATTTTAAAAGTTCTAATATATTGGTTTTAAATTTGGAAACCGATTGGAAATGATAGATATCGATTGAACTATATTTGTTTCAAAGTGTATGAAGCCTTTGAATTGGAGAGTTTACGAAGTAATTATTGGCAGATTTGGTAACAAAATATAGAGCATTTAAACGGGTATCGCGGGTAGGTATACGCAAATTTATTAAGCTCGTTAAATCGAGGGCGTCCAGGTTGCCATTTGATATATTGCAACGGCAAACTAAGTCACTCACTGTGCGTTAAATCGCTTAGGTTTAGTAATTCCATTAGATATGTATAATTAAGTTCTTCGATTGGTATTCCAAGTGTGTAATTAATAAACCTATGTTGTACTCTTTCGAATTTTTGCTGATGAGTCTTATAAAATGGAGTCCAGATTGTTGAGTTGTACTCCAAATTACTTCTTACCAACCTAGTATAAAGCAATTTGAAGGAATTAATTGTTTTAAATTCTTTTATCTTCCTCAGTATGAACCCCAGGCATTTCATGGCCTTGTTGGTTATTTCGTTTATATGAGGAACAAAAGTTAATTTACTGTGAAATAATATACCAAGGTCCTTAATATATGTATATGTGTCTTTCGATAGTCTTTCAATATCGATACAACTGTAGTTATATTCGGTGTAGAAATGAGAGAGTTTATTCCTGAATATAGAAGATGGGTGAGGGTTTAAATCTACCATAACAATGGTTTCAGAGAGTTCCTTATCTTGAATGATAGTTTGTATTTTGGAGAGTTAGTTGGTGAAGACGGTAAGGTTATCCGCGCATACCGGCATGTAGGCAGTCAGTATGCTTATCGTCTCTTGATTAAATATTACAATTTGAGGTTTTTACACATTAATTGATTCCAAAAAATAAAGTTAATGATTTTTCTGTCTAAATAATAAAATAAAGTGAAGGACATCAATTGTTTCCATTTATATATGATATTGTTTAATCTGAATTTGAAATATGGTATCGACAAATATGACGCTAAATAAATAGATTCCAGTGGTCGAGTGGTTTAAGAGATCCTGGGTTCAATTCCTAGCTGTGGCCGTTATTTTTTTTTTTTTTTTTCTGCTTCTTGTTTTGTTTCATGTTTCGTTTAGGTTTATTAGTATTATCTTCTTCTTCAATGAAATCGATTGAGATTATGATAATATACTCGACTTTCCTTTTCAATTATTGCTTTATGCGACTTCTGCATGAAATTGAATTCAAATCTATCACATATTGTGTCCACTGAAAATTTTCTTAATTTAAAGTGAACCGCTTTGAGGAAAACAGCCTTATTCCAGCTTGTTTACTCTGCCTAAAGCTTCACTTGAAAGTGCCATTGCGATGAATGAGTGTTGTTTGTAAATGATTTATTATGGGGGAAGAAACCAATGAATAAAGCCTGGGACAGCTTGGGGTATTTAGATGAGGTATTAAGTGGTGGAATACTTATTAGAACATTGGTCTCAAAAGCTTCATCATTTTACAAAGTTAGTGTCACGAAAGGTCTTATTCAAACGTCTTATAAGGAAGTATAAATTCTACCTATTCAAATATTTCGGCCGCACATTGCATTAGCGATGTATTTATTTAAAAAAAATATTTTTTTTACATTTTTAGTTCTTTTGGTAAAGAGATCCAGACCAGACGTGACCAAAACCTAAATGAAATGGCATCTTTGGGATCTGTTCAAATTAAGCAGTTACACGGAAAAAACTTACTGTTATAAAATATTGCTAATTTATTAAAAATCTGTAACTTATTCAGTATCCGGTTAAGGACGGGACTGCTGGCCTTTAACGAATTACTTGATAGGTTTCCTAATAAACTTTAAGTAAAACACAAATGTGTTATCGCGATGTCGGAAAACGAATGTGTTAATAAAAATTCTAATATATTCTTTGCATTTCGTCATTGTATATTATGAGATACATCAACATGTGTTTGAATATATTAGGAATGTTCTGAAAGTTTAATAGGAAGCAATAACGTTTTTAACCGAATTTAAGTAAATCAGCAACACTCATTTTTCTCTGTGTGGCGTCAAGTATTGTCATAATGTTATGATTTTTTTCTTTTTCATCTTGGGTCATCATCTTACCTCTTATTTGCTACTTTTATATTCTCCGAACCGTAAAAAATAATCTCTGTTTTTGATAGATATTGTTTTTTTCACTGAAATGTGAAGTTTAACCGATAAAATGTGCTGTGAGTTTGTACGCTCGAAATGAGGTTATTTGTATTATACTTTATAAGTGAAAAATATCCTAAAATATCGAAAATGTTTCTTGAACACATATCCTTTTTTGTATTCACTAAGTTTAAGTTCTTACATAACTTGGCAACTAACTTTTTTTTGAAATCGGTATAGATCACTTTTCTATTGATTTTCTGTTTTGCGATTTTGCAGTTTTTCAAATGGGGAATACACATAACATGTTGTCACAAGACATATTTCCTTGCAAGAAGATGTTTTTTCTATTTTTATAAAACAATAGAACAGAAATAGTAAAATCAGAACAAAAATCATTTTTTTCGGTAATTTAGAGAAATCAGGTGGCCTCCTAGTATTTGTTTGCTTTTATTCTAGCATTTAGTAACATTAATTAAATAAACATTGACGCTCCTCGTTGGTAACCCGATCCGGTGACATGTTTCACGTATTTGTAAACACTAATAATTATCAGAAAAGCAGGGAATGTATCAAAACTAATTAATGGCTTGGATTCATAATTGTAAGCAAATAATTGGAATTAATAAATATTATTGAATATATTTTGGATGTGCTCTCGAATTTATTATTGATACATGCTGCAAAACTGATGTTTTCAAACAAATTATCTGTAGGTACTTACTCACTATGTTTACAATATTATAATAAAAAAAAAACAACAATACGTCCTTAAAATTGGGTAACATTTTGACGGCCGGCATAGTCCAGTGGTAACGCATTGGACTGCCATTCCGAAGGTCGCGGGTTCGAACCCGGCGTGCGCAAATAAATTTTATTTGATTAATTTGTGTTATTTCACAAAATTAATTAAAATTAAAATAAAATAATATATAGTTTATTTGCGGCACGTTCCAGAGTGGAAGATACTACCAGTATCGCCCTGGTGTAAGACCACCATTCAGAATTGAAACGTTGCTCCAAATGGCTTTAGCCGTGTTTAGTGACTAGATCTGAATAGCCAGGTACTTCCCCACCTTCCTCTTTCCCTTCCCCACTTACCTTCAGCCTCACAACATCCCCCAATTGGGGATGCCATAGTCTCACTGGCTCCAGACGGGAGCAGTTGGGACTCTTGTGAGGTATTCACAGTAAAAAAAAAAAAAAAAACAACCCGAGCATTGAATAAAAAATCATAAAAAAAACTAAAAATAAATAAATAACTAACTAACTAACTAAACATCACGCCGTTTCCCCGCAGGGGTAGGCAGGGAGGACGGACCGCCAAACAACAAATAAATAAATAAATCCGGGAAATGAGAAAAATCGTGGATATGTACTTGCATAGTTTTTTTAGTATGAATGTTCTGGAAATAATTTTCACATGGTCTACTTAATGATACCACAGGTAATGATCACTATCCTCGCTACATTCCCGTAGTGTTGACGCAACTATTACTCTTCCTTTAACACTGTCCTTGCATTTTTTCCATCATATTTTTACCTACAAATACCTATCATTATCTGACTATACCCACGTGTGTGTATGTGACATTTAACAACAATAAAAGTGACTGTCAAACCAGTATTATTGATGGATCCTGTTCGATGAACATCTATTGTTATCATTGCTGTTATTAATATCGACTCAGGGTAGAAGGCCTGGGAAGTGAAAAAATTCGGTTCCCTCAGTGCGTTTCGTATCCAACTTGGATGTTATGGAAGCTTGTGCGTGAGATTATATCTCATGTGAGTGAAATCATACCATCATCATCTTTGAAGAACATCGAAGGAGTAAGTCGGGTTCCTTCCCTACTCCATGTTCACCATTTTCAACCATAATTGTGTCAAATTCAAAGTTCACAATATTTTACAGTCCACTCTTGATTCACCTATTGCGAGCACACGTGGAAAGGAAGAAAAAAATTCTCATTGTGTACACCACAGTAAATCGTTTGTCAATATTCAACTTTTTTTTTCATAACATTCCGGTAGCTGTAGCTACTAGATTTGACAAGCCAGATAGTTCCATTCCCTCTCCACTTCTCATATCCTTTCCCTCCACACTTTCAACCTCACAAAACTCCCTCATCAAAGATGTCATTGACACTGCTTTTGAACTTTTGGCACTTTCATATGGTTTTTCATTATCTGTAATTAATCTACGATACAAGGTGAGACACGGTGTCTTAAGCTATTATCACGCTTATTTTTAATATGATTCCCAACAGCTCCTGACTGACCGAAGCCAGTAGGACTATGAAATTTGTAATGTTATGAGGCTGTACGAAGCCGAGAAGGGAAGGAGGCGGAAAGAGGAAGATTCAAAAGAAACTGAAACAGCTTATATCAAATTAAATGACCATAACCTAAACAAATCACTTATAAAAAATTACAAAATAAATTTACCACCATTATTAAACCTTTCACCAAACACTGCTATCAAATCACCGATCTTTAACAGCGTGCAGGCAAATAATTTCAACCATCAACTATTTATGAACATGAAATGTTTCGTTTTCCACAGTGTTTATCTAACGGCAATAATTCAAATGCAGTTTAAATTCTGTAAACAAGGAATGCGTTCAATCCATAATCTCCGTTCGGTACACAACCAGCGAAATGTACCCGTGACACTGTAAAGGTAATTCCTAGAAGTGTGATCATAGCCTTTTTACTCATTTGATAGAAAACTGATATACATGAGATCTTTCAACTCATAAATCCTACATAAGCCATTTAAATGATTTTCTGTTCAAGAATGATTTTTTTAAAGTACAAAATGGATGTTTTTTACTTCAGGCATACCAGACGTGCCCATCGTACGCTTCTATCGGTTTATCTCTTCAGTGATACGCGTAAATAATTAATTTGAAACCTTCCAACGGATCAGGGGTGGTTTATTCTGAATGATGTTTTTTGCAATTAAAAACACTTTTCAAACAAAAATAAACCCATTGTTGCGTAAACGTAATTAACTGTATCAACAGAACAGTTATTTAATGTTTTAAATGGTTTTTGTATGTTTTAAAACATGCTGTTTTATTTCTGTATTTTCGGTTTGGTGTATTTGACGATTTTTCTAATAGAACTACAAACTGCTCACAAAATGTATTTTTACTCATTTTAATACATTATTAGAATATTTAAAATAATACCAAACAAATACTTTCAACACAATATTAAACACAAACCACAAAAACTAATTTATTTTAATATTAAATAAAGAGATCTCCTGAGACAATGTGTTCTATTTACCATGGCTGTATAGTTGTACATAGTTTAAACTCAAAAAATTAGTAGTTAATTGAATATTTACAAAATGGGTGAAAACGAGGAGTTGTAAGTTTAAACCTTTATAAAAAATTACAATTAACGGAGAAAACAAAAATTGTTCAATTCATCTTGGGATAGAACAATGTATGTCCCATCTTAGTACTGCTTTGGTTTTTATCCTAGGGACTACAACTTCAGTCATTTTTTGACTTTGAACGATGAACGCGAATGTGTCTATTGTTTTGTGTTAGTTATCGATAAAAATGAGTTCAATGTGGCGATGTATGAAAGAAGTGGATTGCGTTACTCTGTATAATAAAATTAAAAATAAATTTAATGAAATCTATGAAAAAAGTACTGTAGTAAAGTCTTATAAACCTCAAATCAGACCTAATGCCATAAATGAATGGATAAATGAAGATTTATTATCAAAAATCAAATTAAAAGATACACTTTACAAAAGATGGAAAAATAATCCTACAAATAAATTTTATGAAAGAGAGTACAAATGTAATCGAAACAAAGTTACAAAATTAATCAGTACATGCAAATTAAAATTCTTCAACTCAAAATTTAAAAATTACTTTGCCGACTCTAAAAAAACGTGGGACGAAATAAACAGATTGTTAGGGAGGAAGAGCAAAAGTAATTGCGACCAAGTAATATCAAACTATTTTTTAAAAAAAGAACAAACGACTGAGCAAACATCTAACAATTTTGCAAACTTTTTTTCTGACAATGTTAAGCAACTATTACATAGATGTGACAAAAAAGCTTTTCATATTCAAACACATAGACTTCCACACAGCATGCTCTTAACACAAGCAAAACTTTGTGATATTGAAAAAGTAGTCAGAAGTTTAAAAAATAGTCAATCGCCGGGGATAGATAAAATTAGAATGTCTGACATTAAAAAACACTTTAATATCTTAGGACCTATTTTAACTCTATTAATTAATATGATTTTATCGGAGGCAATTATACCTGAAGATCTTAAATGTAGCATAATCCGACCTATCTACAAAGGTGGTAAACACAGTGAAATTGAAAACTATAGACCGATCAGTATTTTACCTGCAATTGAAAAGATCCTAGAAAAATATATATCTGTAAAACTAATAAAGTACCTTGAAAAATTTTCTATTATTGATACCCATCAATATGGTTTCCAAAAAAATAAAAGCACAGATCTACTACTTCAAGAATTTTCAAATAAAATTAATAATGATCTTAACAAAAGAAAACATGTACTCGTATTATTTATTGATAATTCAAAGGCTTTTGATACGATTGATCATAGTAAATTACTTAAAACTCTAGAAAACATTGGAATTACAGGAAATCTACATAAATTATTTGTTAACTACTTTCAAAATAGAAAGATTTGTGTAAAAATTTTTGATCATTTTAGCAAAAAAAATATTGTTTTCGCAGGCGTACCACAAGGGTCCATACTAGGCCCTACCTTGTATATAATATATGTTACTGCAATGAAATTTATTTTTTCTCATGTAAAACATTACGTTTATGCTGACGACACTGCATTAGTTATTTCACATGAGGATTTATTAATAGCGAGTAATTTACTTCAAATTGACTTTGTCACTCTTCAAAAATGGTCACATGATGTAGGTTTAATAATCAATGCTAAAAAAACGAAGCTTATGCACATCAGATCTCCTCATAATAACATCACCATAACTCCTAAAATTATTTCTCATGACTTTAATTGCATTCATAACTTTGTAATACAACCATGCTCATGCAAAAATATTGAACTTGTTTCAAAATACGTATACCTAGGCTTAACAATTGATTGTTATTTTAAATGGGATATACATATACAAAAAGTGTGCACACGGCTTAGAGCTATAGTGAGCAAACTTTATAGATTAAAGTTTTTTGTTCCACCAAATACCCTTAAAAAAGTATACCTATCATTGGCGGAATCCCTAATAAGATACGGAATAACTTCATGGGGACATTCAACAAAAACAAATCTTCTTTCAGTCCAAAATGTACAATATTCTTTGGTAAAATTATTATTAAACAGAACTAAATACGAACAAAGAAATGACGTACCAAAGTCATTACTATACAACTCTGTAAATGTATTATCTGTTCGTGCTTTATTGTGGCTTAAAATTGCGAGTCAGCATACATCTCAATCTGAACATAATAAAATAGTGACACATGTTCATAATACAAGACTAATTGCAAACGATGGACTTGTAGTTCCCAGATACCTGAATAAATATGGTCAAAGAACTCTAGAATACCTCGTTCCAATAATTTACAACATGTTACCAAACTCAATAAAAAGCTGTGAATTGACTCACAGAAGGAAATGTATGTTAAAAAAATGGTTATGTGAAAGAATTTTTTTGTATTAATGTAATTATGTGTATATTTTATGTACTTGTTAAAATTGTATATGTATTTAAGAAGTAATTGTTAAAAGAACCCGTTGACAAACTGATATCAATCAGTTTAACGGGACTTAATTGTAAAAAATATATTTTTGAAAGTTGATAAATAAAAAATAAAAAAAATAAAAAAAAATGTAGAAATTGAGACTACAATATCTGAAGTTCGGAAAATGTTGCGATGGACTTTGACAGACTTCAAATTATTATGGATATTATCAATGGAATTATATATTCATTTAGGATACTGTGATTTCTCATAAAAATAAAAAGCAAAGGGAATCAAAAGGTTAAAAAAATATGATATCATATTGATCTTTACTGTTTTCTTCGAAATATTTATATACCTTAACTGATTACACATTCATTTTTTTATAATCTGAAATATAAATATAAATCTGTTTAATTTAAATAATTTCCACAAACTAATGTTATTGAAAATTTTAAATCTTATTGTTTTCTCCCATTTAAATAATAAACTTTGTTTCTTCCACAACTATACTAGTATCCGGATAAAGAAATCATTGGTTTTGAAACATCAAAGTATAACCAAACCCACTAAATATACTTTGTACCTATTCAGATGAAGAAACCATTTGTTTTGAAACATGAAAGTATAACCAAATCCACAAATATCCTTTGTATCCAGATGAATAAACCATTGGTTTTGAAACATCAAAGTATAACTAAAAACACAAAATATATTTATTTTGAAATAACACATCTGCCCTGATGATGGACACTGCAATGCTGTCCGAAACGTTGGCTAAAGAAGGAGTTAGCGCAAAACGGCATAACACCCCAAAAACAAATAACCAAAAAATATACTTTATATCCAGATGAAGAAACCATTGGTTTTGAAACACGATAATAATAATTATTAAATGGTGGTGTAAACAAAGTTTGTTATTTTATTTAATCTAAATGATGCCACTATCTGATTTTGCCATTATTAAATAAATCACTAAACATTTTAATTCAATCACATCACGAACAAAATCCTTTTATTTATTAGTGCGAAGCGTTTATAGATATTTGTGTCATTCTCGCATAGAAATTCGTATTTCAGAAACAATGTTTTTTCCTGAAAAACACAACAGTATCACAAATATCTGTCAGTCGGTATATAAATATTGTTAAGATTTTTCTAATAAAACTATGCATATTCTATGCATATTCATGTTAAGTAATATTTTTCATAAATTCAGCGTGCTTGAATCCTTCTTTATTCCAATTATCATATTCACAAAATGCTCGCTTTTCCTCCTTGAATTTTAAACACGTATTTCGTGATATCACGGAATTAGCGAGGACAACCAACATATGGACACTAAAGCAGGTTGGCCAACTCGGAGAAGAAATATAATTGTTTATGCGCGCAATTAGAGCTTGCTTTATACCTAGTTTATGGAAGAGATTTTATGTTACTACATCTTTATTTTGAAACTGCCAATTTCCCAAAGCGTATCCGCGGTAATGGAGGCTTCTGGCCAAATGGGAAGATGAAAAATCTATGGAAGATTTTGTCTTTTTTCTACCATTTCATCATTCAATCATACATATTATATTCGATTAGTAAATAAGCATTCAAAATAAGTCGTGGTCGAATGTTAAGTCTATCGACTATCAAGCCGAAGGTTGTGGGTTCGAATCCCGGTGTGGGAAAGTAAATTTATTTGATTAATTTGTATTTTATCACAATTTACGCATTTAAAATAATAAATATTATATTTGCGGCGCGTTCCAGTAAGTGGAAGAATACTCTCAGTATCGCCCTGGTGTAAGACCACCATTCAGAATCAAAACGTTGCTTGAGATGGCTTTGGACGTGTTTTGTGACCAGATCTGAATAGCGGGTACTTCCCCACCTTCCACTCCCCAACTTTTTCCTCTCCCCACTACCTTCAGCCTCAAAACACACCCCAATTGGGGATGCCATAGCATCGCTGGCCCCAGACGGTTGTGAATAGTTGGGACTCTTGGGCGGTGGCATAAAAAAAAATATACAAAAATCTCTTCGAAATATCTTCCATGTGGGGTCTATGTTCTATACCAAAATCTAAACCCATTTTACCAAAAGTTTCAAGGCTGACTTTATCATCAAGGTTCTTTTACATTTTTTTTATGTGAGCTGAAAAAAAATTGTATCGAATTTTTGTATGGAAGAAATACAATAATGATAACAAATCACTAAATATCCAACCAAATGAGTACACAACGATTCTTTAAAGCTACCCGTACTCATTACAATTTTTAAAAGACGCTTAATTTCAATTAAAATTTGAGTTCATCGAACTTGAAAAATGTCACATCACCAAAGACAACCTAAATTAGTACGTTTGATTACATAACTATCTACTGTGGATCAGAAAGAATATATTTTGCATATTTGTTTTTTACTGTAATGTAATCATTTGCACATATAGTTCTATTCTCTCTCTGTATCGTCCACAATTCATACCAATTATAATATCAGTTAAAAATTCATATTTGTGAGTTGAAATAACGCGAACTTTTGCCAACTGGGCCAACGGCCATTCAGCCTTAAAAGGTTCAAGCAATTTTTTTTTATCGCCGTGCATTACAATGTTCTTCCAAAATAAACCAGGTAGTAGACGGTTAACGTGATGTTATGTTAGATATAAATTCCTTAAAGAATACCGTTTAGTAGCATTAATGACAAGACTACATAAACAAAAGGCTCATAAACGCAGGTAGAAACAATCTTAAGTAGACCTACTAATTATAACTCTTTTTATGGTGATGCACTACGTCGTGTAATATTTTAAATTGAGCCGCTATCAATAATAACCCTTACGTAAATGGCGATAAGGTTTAAATTCCCGCTTAACACCATCCGCCTGTTTTGATTTATGCAAGAAAAAAACATGGCCAAAAGTGCCATTTTTTACTTTATTTTGTGGATGTTCAGGCATAAATATTATTTTTTTTACGATCATTTTATAAATAACTTAATTTGCCACATTATACAATAAAATCATAACCGAAAATGGGTTTGTAAGTAGGAGATTTTGAAACTTAAAGTAGTTTTCATAGGCCTTTACATTATTTTTTTCTGGGATTATAAAATGACTTATCTAAAAAATATTCAATTATTTCAAGGTCAAGATGTATTTAATTAAAGCATCTGAAACATTTCTTGTATAAAAATTGTATGTTCCATTATTACTTCAAAGTATATTACGCAATAACTTTGAATAACTTTCTGACCGTATAAGAAAAAGTAAGAAGAAAGAGGTTAGTTCTATAATTAATTTTGTTATTCACTTGAGCGATAACTATCTAAATTTAGTTACGTAAATTTTATGAATTAGAAAATTAACTTCTTTTTTTCAAATTTTATAAAACCCTAAAATATGGGATAAACAGTGAAATTCGGGTGGATTCATTGGCTTTATGCGGTAGTGAGCAGTTCCTACGATTCAATATTAATGTTATTTAGAGGTATTATATTAATTAACGTGTACCTCCATCGCTCGAATCGTATAGGTATTTGAATAATATTTAAGAAAACCACAGTTATTGGCATTTTTGGATTGATGATTGCGTAATAAGCCGTGTTGCGCTTTCTACTCTTTTATCCAAAGTTTCGGACAGCCCTGATTATGGACAGGATTTTTTGTGGAAAGAAAATATTAAAATCTTAAATATTTGGTGTTTGCTGTCTATATATTTTTCCGTTTAATGGCATTCTTAACATGACACATAACCATATCCAACAAAAAAAATTAGTATTTTTTCTCTGTTTGCTATTTTTATCTATGAAGTGATTACTTTATATTGCTTCAATAAAATGTGTAAATTGTTACTCCTAAGCTTTTAGTTCAAGTGATTATTTTTTTGAAATTATGCTTTATGGTCTGTGAAAGGCAATACATACAAAGATAAATAAAGTGACGAATACACTGCGCATCTAAACAACAATCATCTATGCTTGAAATTAGAAACTTCGTCATATAAGTTTTCACAGAAATACAATACAAATGGCTCTGAAAATTATTTTGGGCATAGAAATGAGAAAATATTAATTTGCTTATGTAGTCAATTTTGAAAAAAAAATGTTAGTTTGAACTTTGTTGTGATTTCATAATTCCCATTATAGAAAGTCTTTAGTCCTAAGCTGAGCGGCCATTTTCGCAAAAAACATTAATTTGTATTGGAAGCCAAAATACTTGACCAAATTGAATAATTCAAATCAAAATGTTTAGCAAATATCTAGTTCGGTTCGTATATATGCTACTTTATTTATGTTTTAAATTGTAAAAAAAGGCCATAAAGGAATTGAATATTTCATGGTTTTGAAGGCACTTTTGACAATTTTTTGTTAGTGGTAATTATTAAAAAAATCTGGTTCAACTTATAAGTAATTACGAGATGTATATTTTTTATATAAATGATAAATTTGTGTTCCAGCGTTAATCGGTCGTTTGTTATTATTATTTTTGAATATTTATCGTTAACGCAAGCAATTGCCAAAGTGTTCTTTGGTGGTCTTTATTTTATTTTGAAATACAAATAATTAAAAAATCACATACCTGTTATTTGGGAGCCGGGTTCGGGTACCGCCACCCCGGGAACCATTTATTGGATAACCAACACCTCTGCCATAGGTCACCCTAAATCATTCGCTAATTTCGGGTTCATCGATTGAGGTGTGTTCAGAATGCGCCTGTCCACAAACTGCGTGGCATACTGGATCGGGGCTTTGGGGAGACCCTTTGACCCCTTCAACTGGTCTCTCTTGATCCATCGCCTTGCACCGCAGCAGGAGGGATATATCATTCGTTTGTCCCTCCTAGACACACCAATCTCTAGATTACTCCCTACCGCTCATACTTTTTTCCTTTCCACACAGCATCCCCAAAGATGCATAGACCCTGAAGGAAATTATTTTCCTCAGGGCCTCCTGCGTAGGGTTAATGCAAAAAATGTTTATTTTCCTTTGTTTGTCATAATCATTTTTATACTAAAAAAATGTACCGAGCTTTACCGATTCCTTTCTCGAGTACAAATAAATAAACCATCCTTCTTGTTTTCTTCCTTCAAAGTTTATTTATTTTATTTTACATCACAAATGCGACCTCAATCGTAAAACAACGTTTTTTGTACTCGTATCAAAGATATTTACTTTGAAGTTTGAAAACAGATCGACGTATTATTTATTTTGCATTTATAAAATTTTAGATTTGAGACTCTTTTTTTCATTGAAGTTTTTATTATTTGCCGGAACAAAAAAAAGAATTTTGAAGAAATCTTTTGAAATATCCTCGATATTAGTATATGATCTCACCAATAGTGTACACTATTACTATACTTAGTATATTAAGTTAGCCATAGATGACGTTAGCTGTCGAGAATAACATGATAATAAACAAGGTGGTAACCTCAAGGTCTAGATATTGTTTATCTATCACAACAAAGCCTGTGTTTTATTGATGCGAGTTTCTGAGAAAAGCTTTGAGATACAACATATTTAACGTACCTATTTACGTAGCATACTGAGTAAGAAAATCCCTAAAAATGTAATATTTTAGGGATGTAATCTTAATGCTAACAGAAACATAAACTAAAAAAAAAAATAATCATTTTATTTTCTTTTAGTCTTAATGCAAAATAAACCCCAAAGAAACTATTATAGTTAAGCGCACTTGAAGTGAAATAACACAAAACTGCGCTATATAAATGTTATGTTATTATTATTATTATTATTAGACATTTTTTTTCAATGTGTACTTAAACGAAATGATTGATTAAAAAAAGCAAACATGGACCGAATCATAGGCAAGTGGTTCAAAGCGCCTGGTTCAAATCAGCCTTCTAGCTTCAGCTAGAAGTGCTCCATCACTAGAAAAGAAACATTTTCCGCTTATCTTGATAATAGTGGAATGAATTGAAATATTGTTAGGTTATTCGTAATACTGGAACGTTAGTTTTTCTGTTGCTTCTATTAGTTCATTGGACGACCTGCGTGGACGAGGTAAAAGGCTTTAAACTACGATACCGGAGGTTGCGAGTTAAGATCCACTACAAATAATATGCAATACCTATATTTGAAGCACATTCCAGAGTGGAAGATACCCTATTGAAAGACCACAATTAAGAATATAAACGTTGCTTGAAATGGGTTTAGCTGTAGATTTTTCCCCTACATTACTCTCTCCCATCTTCTTCCTCTTCTCATTTCCTTCAATCTTACAACATAACTCAATTGGCACTACCACAGTGTCATTGGCTCCAGTTGGGAGTCAGAAATATCATTTTTAAATTAAAAAAGTTGTATTTATTTCGTAAATGGAAGCATCGATTAAAACATAGAATCGATCAATTTAAAGTAACAAATTTATTATAAATCAATAGAATGATAAGAATCTACCTATCTATCAATGCATAGTTGGATTGCAGACTCTCTCAATTCAAACCGTAGTTGTTGGCTCTTCTACCTCGACGAATCAACTCGAGGGTGCCACAAGGATCTGTGCTGTTGTCGGCGTTGTTTTTACTATGCTGACGACAGCACCGTTCACAAAGGCTATCTTTTTGACAAGCTAATGATGTCCATACAGTTGGGAATGTTTTGAGACAAAAAAATGAATACCACGTCGAGAAACTTCGTGCCTCGTTACGGCCAACCTGGTCAGATACAACGTCTCAAAAACCCAAGTGTGTCTAATTTCGGCAAAAAAGGAGATCAGTGGCTGTCTGGTGCAATTAGATGGAGGCACCCTCCCTAATAAAGACTCTATATTAAAATGCTTGAGTAAATATATCAGACCGGCTCAAGTACCGGGATTCTATAGAAGCCTGAGTAAATTAGGCTTCCAAGAAGCTGCGCGTTTTGCATATGGCTAACAGAACCTCCAATATTAACCAGCTGCTAACCCTATACAAATCTCAAGTATTCCTAACAATTAAATTTGGTAGCCACCGAGCCTTTTGAGTCTGTTTCAAACGTAATTTAATGGAGCCTGTTCAATGGAGCTAGCAACACTGACCTCGGCTCACATCGCTGCCGAACCGGGTGGCGTCATAGATCCCCTGCCTTTACACTGTACAGACAGGGGTGCTCTTGTGTGGTGTCACATAAAAATAAAGAAAAAATGTAAATAAATTTATTCGTTTTGTTAGCTGAATGAAAACTTATGGAAAAGAAGGAAAAAAATAATCAAAGTTTTTCAATATTCGTGCAACTTTTTGGTTACATCAACGAAATAAAGTTTCACACGACTCAACTTTACCGCAGGTTCAAAGCAGAAATGATGTTTCCCTTTGTTTGTTAATATAACACAAATAAGTTTGTAGGCTGGGCTTCAAACATTGCGCAAGAAAATTTAATTTAGGATGCAGCATGCTGATAAAATTACTTATTTTTTTTTATTATTTATTGAGTTAGTTTATACATTTGAATATAAACAAGATCATATTTCATTTTGTAATTTTATATATTTTTACAAAAAATATAACTTTTCTTTTTAAATACATTCATTTTTCCTTCATTCTTCAGACTTTCAGGCATTTCATCATACATTTTTAGTCCTTTGTACATTAGGCAGTTCTGTGATTTTGTTTTTTTCATATGTGGCAATCTAATCCCATTTATATTTCTGGTTTCGTAATTATGAACATCTCTATTAAAAACAATTTCATCCTTAAAATATTTTGGCATTTGTTTGTTCATGATTTTATGTACAAAAATTAACACATTAAATAATAGTCTCTTTTTTATAGAAATCCAATTTAGCTGTTCTCTCATTTGATCTATGCTTGCGTATTTTCCTTTTCCTAGTATACATCTCATAGCTCTATTCTGTATAACATCTAGCTTGTTCAAGTTTCCTTCATTGGCCAAATACAACATAGTAGAGCAATAATCTAAATGTGGAGCAACTATAGTTTTATAAATCAGCTCTGTAGTGTTTCCATTTAGTTTATTTCTTAATCTTCTAAGAAAATTGACTTTTTTAGATACCTTCTTTAGCACATATTCAAAATTTGCTGCGAAAGTTAGTTTTGAATCTAGTATCACACCCAGGTACTTAATTTCATTTACTTTTTCAATTTTTTCGTCATTAATTGTCAATTTTAACTCTGTTTTAATAAGTTTTGTTGCCTATTTCCATATATTTTGTTTTGTTGACATTCGGTTTTAATTTGTTTAATTTCAGCAATTTCGCTATATTTTGTAGGTCTTCATTTAATTTATTGATTGCATCTATGTACTCTTCACATGAAATATAGATTAATGTATCGTCTGCAAATAATCTAATTTTGCAATGTTTTATGGTTTTAATTATATCATTAATGTAAATAATGAATAGAATTGGACCTAATACCGACTCTTGTGGAACGCCGAGGTTGTTTTCTATCGGTTCTGATTCTGAGCTTTCCACTTTTGTTACCCGTTTTTTTTCATGGAGATATTATTTGAAAAGATTTAGAGCTACTTCAGAAAGACCTATGTCTTCTAATTTTTCCAAAAGTTTTTTCCTTTCTATCGTTTCAAATGCTCTTTTAAAATCTAAGAATGCTGCAATGGTGATTTTTTTATTATCTGTTTCTTTCTTCCATGTATCAATCACAATGTTTATTGCAGCTTCACAATAGTTATTATTACGGAATCCTGATTGTTCGTCACATAATATATGATGTTTTTCCAAATACTCAACGAGTTGTTTCTTTATTACAATTTCTAGTACCTGTTCGTATTTTGGTAACATATTTATAGGTCTAAATTCTTCACATTTTCTGGTATTAACAACTTTTGGAATCGGGATCACAATAGATGTTTTCTATGTGTTTGGAAATTTTCCACTTCTTAACGATTCATTTATTATGTTCAGTAGATGAGGTCTTATCACTGGCATTGCATCCCTTAAAACTGTAAAACTTATTCCATCTGGACTCTCTTTTGATTTGGTGCTGTTTAGAATCTGTAAAAGATATGTTTCATCAATCTCTTTAAACAGAAGTTTTTCTCGGTTTAGGGGAACATTTCTCACGCGGTTGTCTTCCTTCAGTATTGGTATACTCTGATGTAATTCCGTTATGCTGTTTACAAAATATTTGTTGAAGCAGTTCTGTATGCTACCCTGTATCTGATGTGGAAATTCAATGTCATTTTTCATCCCTTTATCTTCAGTTTGCATTAATCCTTTTATGGTTTTCCACATTTTTTTAGTGTCTCCTTCTTCACAGATAATTTTATTTTTGAAGTAATCGTTCTTACAAACTTTCAGTTGTTTTGAGTATTTATTTCTTGCATTTTTTAATGCTTTCCAGTCTTGTGAGTTTGTTGAGATTTTTGCAATTTTGTACAGTCTATCTCTTTCATATTGTATTGATTGTAGTTCAATGTTATACCATTTATTTGTTCCTCTTATTTTAGTAGTTTGGATTGGTATTAACTGGTCGATTACTTCTTGAAGGTTATTTATTAATGATTTGGACTTTTCATTAAATTCCATTTGATGAAGCTCATTCATATCACCCAGAAGTTCAATTAACCTTTCACTGTTATATTTTTTATAATTTCTGTATTTTATTACTTTGCTGGTTTTCGTATAAGTTCTTTTTGTGTTATCTGTAATGTGGATAAGGTTATGGTCGGTTATTTTTGGCTCATCTAGAACTTTTACATTCAAATCTAATCTGTTGGATATGACAAGGTCAATTAACGTCCTGGATTTATCCGTTATTCGTGTCTCACTTTTAACAAGTTGTTTCATTCCCGATGCTTGGATAATTTTTTTTAAGTCTTTTAGTACATGTATCATTCAAATTTTACATACATTTACGTACTTAACTATGAACATTTTCAAGAAACATGTGAATTTCCATTACTATAAGCTTTCCACCCACACTATTAAAGGAGAAGTATCAATAGGTATAGCGTCCAATACGATTTCCCGAAAAAATGTTTTTCAAACCATTCTGTACAAACCTTTATACATGGTGTCCTGGTGTACACGACACATGTTGTCATTTCCGAAACAGATCTATGGAACAACTCCAAAGCGAATATAATAACGCCTGCAGCATTATTTTTGGAAATTGTAGATACAGCAGCCTTATGAGACACCGGGTCTCTGGCAAGTCGGTAATGACCGTAGACCACCATCACCAAACGCTGGGCCAGAGCTAATTCAGGATCACGCCCGACATAGTATATTTCTTTTTGTAATCAAATTGAATAAATTTTGTGTTTAAAATAACTGTCTAGCTGGTCATGTTTGTTCATAACAATTCAAAAGAGTAAGTAATGAACGAACTATTTTAGATGGTTTTTTTAGAAAAAATAAACACTAGTGATTCCACTTGCTAAAAAGTATCCATAGCTGCATTATTTTTTAATCTGTGCATAACACGGATTTGGTTGTTTATTTATTTATCAAATTGATTATATCTAGCGTGCTATTTGCATCTTTAAGGCTGAAGATATAAAAATGTAGTTTTGTTATAACATCACAATGAAATTTCACCGCAAATAGAGTATGTTGTGAGATTGAAGGAAGTAGGGAAGGGAAGGAAATGGAGGAGAGGTAGAAAAAGGTTGGGTATAATCTGACTAGACCTGGTCACAAAACACGGCTAAATCCATTTTAAACAACGCGCAACGTTTCGATTTGATTGGTTCTCTTTCACCAGAGATGCTTGGAGTATTTTTCACTCTGAAAACTATTTTTTTTGGTTTTAAAGTGTAATCTGAAGAGTTCTGTATGTAAATTATTTTTTTTATAACTAGTTATTATTCGGTAACTATTTTATTTCAAAACACTTTTCGCCTCCCAAAGGCATTATCAAAATTCTGAAAGCACTTTCAGACAGTTTGCTTAGCAGAATGAATTTGATGTGAAAAAAAAAATCCAATAGATAATTTTTTCAAGTTTATCATGGAGCATATCATTGAAGCAGCATCTAATTCGCAAATTAACCGAGCTCTTCACACTCTAAATAATATTTGTCTTAACTCTAACATTGACATTTTTTCGGATTCACTGCCCAAATTCAAACGTGGCATCATGTCAATAATTTAAGTTATTCAATGCGCATACATACAGACACACAAACACCCACACATACATTATACACGTCACACACACACACACCTATAAACTACTCACGTCGCCTGGTAATTAAGGAATAAACATAAACACTTAGCAAACACTACAAGGAAACATATCATAGGTACCCAACATGAAATATCTTGTTCCTGTATATTGTTTCATCTCTGTAAATCATGTACTGTTTGTTTCTATAATATAAAATAAAATTAAAATGAAATAAATACAAATAAATTCTTCCTGTTTCAGAAAGTTTATAGAAAGGTCACAATCCGCCACCAAAAAACATAATATGAACAAGCCTTTTACACTGTCCCTGTATTTATAACTTATGAAAGTATTTAACCAGATGTCGGTTCAACCTGCAGTGTATTTTGTTTCAAGTTTCCGAGTTAACACAGTTAAGCATTCCCATTATGAACATGGTTAGGAAAGGTAATTTTTCCCTTACAGAATGTAGCAGAACGTAGAATAAACACAGTTGCTCAATCACGTTCGCGTGCATGTTAACCCGGTGTGCGGTGAATGTCACTACAGGGGATGGAACTTTTAATTTTTCACAGGTTAAATTATAATCTTGTTGCTGTTGCAAGGGGTGAAAGGCAGGAGGTTATATTATGGGAGGAATGGAAGGTTTTCTAGAAGGCTTGAAGTTAAATGAAACGTCGTGACTCGGTGACTTTCTCGTTTGCGCAACCTTAATACATGCTAATGAAGCTCGGGTATTTACATACAATGAAAAATATACAACTACAATCTTAATAATTAAGGTATGGTGAAAAATTAGTTTTTTCTAGAGCATGCTAACTTTTTATTAATTGTGTACCTATTTTATTAATTTGCAATAACCTTGCGAGTGGCTGAGGAAATAAGCGATACCCAAGCCCATTTTAAATTCATTTAATTGAAGCAAAAAACCTTACAATATATGCGGATGTGTGGAAAAATGTCTCATTTTTAGTCAAAAACGCATTATCCTATATATAACACGAGATATGTATCTTGTTATTAAAAATTCGATGGGTCCAAATACACCTTGTCACGCTATTCTATGGAACTTGTTTTGTCCTTCCTTCTTTAAATTTTCACATATTGGATTACCATATAATATGTGAAACCATCATCAGTAATCATCATCAACACAAACAATAGCCACTTTCACCCCTGCAGCTCGCATGATATCTCCCTGTAGTTTATTTTTCCAAAGAGTGCATCCGGGTTATGCAGACGTTAAGGTTAACAAAAATAAATAAGTAAAATAAAAATCTATAACTCTTTTTTAATGGAGAATGCACTTAACTTGTAAGATATATAAGTGCAAATTAAAAGCCTTATTTAGAAAACCTACATCATGAGCAGAGTGGCGCAGCGGAAGCGTGCAAGGCTCATAACCCACAGGTCTGTGGATCGAAACCACGTCTGCTAGATCTTTTTTTTTGTGAAATGAATTATATATAAAATCCGTGCTTATTACCTTTCTGGAATTTGTTGGCGGTTAGAATTTTTTATATTGTGATTTCCTTTGAGATACATTTTTGTCTAACACTTTTAAAATATATAGCACTTACCTGTATTTATTAATAACAACCTCAGAGATCGTTAGTTCAGGCCATCTATCAAGGAACCATCAAAATGAAAACACTTTTATATAGTTATACTGATATACCATTTATTTGGCAACAAAGTTGTACATATTATTACGAAATTATCTTAAATATATTGTATGAAACAATTGTATTTTGGAAGGGTGACCGGATAAATCATCAAGGTTCCATGATAAATCAACAAAATGACAATTCAACACACCTTTAAAAAGTGATACAAAGCCATTATAAACGATGAAAAAAAAATTAAACCTAACCTTACCTACTTAAACCAGTTAATAAAGTTTGTTTCACCACTTTCCATGACTTTATGTAACTTTTTAAAAATGTGATGAATTATCATTTTGATTATTTATCCGGTCACCCACTAAAACTATACATATAATTAACAAACAGTGCTAACTTTAGTGAATTAAGTGTTAAAACTTTCGTTTTTAATATCCTTTAACCAATAATGCAATAATATATTTTAATGAAAAATGTTATTGTTAATTGTCAAGTCTCTGACAGCCCTTAAATGTGTACTTATAATCTAATGTTTCACATTACTGTAAAGGCCTTTTATGGCGTTTAATAAATAAATATAAACATCAAATACTCTTCTCGATAAGTACAGTACCTATACAAACTACCTATCTGAAACTTGTGTCAGTGAAGCTCAACCAGTGGCTCTAAAATAAAGTTTAAATATTTATTAAACAAAAATTTATAAAAACTGAAAACAATATGCTTACTGTCACAATGGATGTCCAGGCATTTATCTACAATGTAGAAATGGCAGTAAAAGCTATTAATAAGGTACTTCTTGAACCTTTTTATAAATTTACCAAGGACCAAATAGCAAAAATCACGCCAATATCAAGTGAAATCTTGGCCACAATTGGCAGCATGTTGGCGGTACTGGCACCTTGGAAGGTGAATTGCAGGCATACAAAGAAATGCAAAAAACATTCCTCCTCAAATTCCGTCATCTGTAAACAATGTGACCGACATCTGTGAGATGCTAACTGAGTTGGAGGAAAGAAGTCAAGATCCAAAAACATTTCATTATTCAACATCCCTGAGAGCAATTCACAATGAACTGCAACGTGAATTGCCGATGATATACAAAAAGTTTTATCTTCCCTGGAGGGTTTTGAAAACACCTTTAATCCAAATGAAATCCAAATTCACCGATTGGGATTCCAAAAAACCCGACCAAACAAGGCCCATTAAGATCGAATTCAAGGATTCTACGATGTCCAAATCCATTCTGATGAACAGAGCAAAGTTGAAGAACAGTTTCAAAGCAGCAAACGACCTCACCAATCTCCGAAGAAATGAACTTGCTCTTTTACGAAGTGAACTAGAATCAAGATTAAAAAAATGGCGAAACCAACATTACTATTAAGTATGTCACCTCTACACCTAAAATTGTGAAGACTCAAACAAAGAAGTATCAAAATTCAGCCTACTAAACCTTTACTATCAAAATGTACGTGGACTTTGAACGAAACTAGATAACTTTAGAATTTGTATAGCATCAATAATATGTAAAGCTGTGGTACCGACTGAAACATGGTTAGATCCATCCATCAATTCTTCTGAACGAGAATTAGCCTCCTATAATGTTTGTAGGATGGACAGAAATCACGTATCCAGCTCTAAGCAAGAGGAGGTGGTGTCCTCGTCGCAATAAAAAAGAAATTTTCTTCTAAGAAATTAAAAACAAAAATCAGCAACGTTAATTAATTGTTTGTATTGGTGAAATGTAAAAATGAGAAAATAATATTTTTTTCTGTATACATACCCCCCCTTTGGCCAACATTGTTGTATTAAAAAACCATTTTGAAGACGTACAAATAATTAAAGCAAAATTCCCTGATGCCAAATTTATTGCCGTAGGTGATTACAATCTTCCAAATGTAAATTGGGATTTGCACAACTCCGAATTTTCGAAGACTTGTAATTTAATTATCTCCGAATGTGAAATAGTAATATTCGACATGTCAGAATACTTAAACTTAAATCAACATAATCTTCTTAGAAACATTAACAATCGTGTATTGGATCTTGTTTTTTTCAATTTTCAATCTATCAAAGTTAGTAAAGCCATAGAAGTAGTCATACCCTCTGACATCCCTCATCCTCCATTAAATATTTGTATAACAGACTTTGGCGAAAAAATTCTGAAACCTACGAGATCATGCTATAATTTCAGAAATGCAGATTATTCGGGTATGTGTGACTCGCTTACATTGGTTGACTGGTCTTTCTTAGAAAGTGATGTTTAAATCATAATACTGAACAGTTCTACTTAATTCTTAGTAATCATATAAACCGCTTTCTCCCTTACACTCAATATAAGGAATCTAAATATCCAGTCTGGTTTAATAAAGGTTTGATTACGTAAAAAAACAGCTCACAAACTGTATAAGGATCACGGAACCTCAAAGTTGTACATAGAATTCTCTAAAACTAGGAATGATTCTAATAAACTTTCTAGGGCATGTTATAACGACTATATAAAGCAGACTTAATGATATTTTAAATACTATGTTTATTGAATACAGAGAGGCTGATGGTATCAAAAATACTGTCGATCTTTTTGCCGACTTCTTCAAGAACGTTTACGATAAAAGTCAGCCAAAACAGTTCTCTTTATTTTATTTATTTTTATTTAAGTACATAAAACAGGCAAGGTGCCCAAAAATTTACATACATGGATGTATTTACCTAACTATACTCCGAATTTCAATATAAACCTGTCACATGTGCACATCAAACTAAACGAAATTATTAAACAAATTAAACTTCTTGATCCCAATAAAAATGCTGGCCCTGACAACATTCCACCACTACTCTTACAGCAGTGAGTCACCGTTCTTGCTAATCCCCTGTACACACTCTTTAGTCATTCCTTATCGAGGAGGTATATTTTCCGATCGATGGAAACACAGTTATATAACACAATTTTATATAACGGTTTTTATTTTTCACTGTACTTTAATTTAAATTTTTTATTGCATTTATTTTTAATTCATTTATATGTATGTATATTTCTTTCTCATGTTAAATTGTACTGCCTTTATGTTTATATGTAAAAGCCCTCTGGGCGTAAAATAAAATACATATTTAAATCGCTTACGGCTGTTAACCGATGTGAGACGTTTGGGTTGTTTCTCTGGTCTCCATCACGAGGTTCAACCCTCTATAGTTTAGTTAGAGTAAATCTGGATTCGGCCTTGCCGCTATGTGTGGGTGACCCCTGAGTCGTCTCCCGACTCTCGATTTTCATGACTGGAGTCCACGACTCTCAGAACTGAAGTGTCGAGTTCCCCCTGATCGAAACGCAGTCCCGCCGTTCTGTGTGTTTCCACTTCCCCTCCCGTCTCTTCCCCTCTTATTTCCCCCTTGCCCGTAGTTAATCATCCCTTTTATGGGCATGATTTTTGCGTTAGCGCTTATCCCTCTTCCGTCGATTACCATACAAGTTGATATTTTTGTTTGCAAGTGACCAAGGCATGTTTTACACTATACTGCTGCGTGATCGATGTTGTGGTGTGTCCTCTACGATTTGAAGTCATGGGGGTGCTTGATTAATGGAGGATATGAGCAACTCATATCACATAACTCATAACTCACATGCCATAGCATTCTTTACCAAAAAAACTGAAAAGAAACTGCCCGCACCTTAGGCAGGAAACACACGACAGACTTTAGTTACGTTAAAACAGTTTCATCAAATTCCATTACGGAATAGAGATATTGTTTAAATTTGAATGGATTTTGGAATTGTTTCCAACTGTCGCCGAAAAAAAGTCTCCCTTTGGGGAATGCCTTATAGTATTTTTTAAAGAAATGATAAATACTTTCTAGAAATTTAAAAAATTCTAATTTGAAAATATTCCGAACATTATTTTTTTAAATAAAATTTTAACGTTTTTTCCATTCATGATTTTTCCGGGACAGACAAAAATATAACTTAGAGTAATTTTAACACAGATATGTGTAATATATATATATACATATATATATATTGTCCTCTTCCCGTATTATGTTGATCCAGTAAGAAGTTGTTAGACTAAGTTGATCCACCTTTAACACCATATAACTTGGCTATTATGGAATACATCTGAATGAATTGACAACAGTGGTACAATAATTATCAATGTTGCCAGTTTGCCAGAAAAACCATTTGATATACTGTTAGTAAAATTTTCAAAATTTGTATTGAAATCGGATGCATAATTTATGTTGATCTACCCAAATTGGCATACTTATGTTGATCTCATATATATTGATCTATTCCCGTAGTATGTTGATCTACCCAAATTGGCATACTTATGTTGATCTCATATATATTGATCTATTCCCGTAGTATGTTGATCTACCCAAATTGGCATACTTATGTTGATCTCATATATATTGATCTATTCCCGTAGTATGTTGATCTACCCAAATTGGCATACTTATGTTGATCTCATATATATTGATCTATTCCCGTAGTATGTTGATCCAGGTAAGAAGTTATTAGACAAAGTTGATCTGTGTCCCTATATATGGTTTTACTAAATGAACCAATCAAGGGGCAATCGGTGGACTGTTCATCACAAGGTTTTATGTGATTCCGTAATCTTTTGTGATATTGAACTCAAAGTATTAGTCTCTAGAGTCGAATATCGCATGAAATGACCGTGAAATGGTACCGTTTCAAATCAAAATGACGTGTGTTGCTTGAATTGTTTATAAGAAATGTATGCGTATTTAGATTGAAACGAAAATTTCGCAAAAACAAATCCATAAAAAAATCATAACTTAGCAGGGGTACACGGGTTCATAGGGTGAGGTTTGTCTAGGTCCTGGCGGCGGATGCGTTTTCCCATCTACTGCGTGGCGGGCCGGATCGAAATAAACTGGTTGAGGGATACCTTTCGACCATAAAAATCCAAAATGGCGGCAAAAGGAATAATGTTATGTAGGAAATTTTGAACCTGTATCTTTTACCATCTCTCCTGATTACGCTTCGTGACTTAGTAGGGGAGGCCGGGTTCTTGGTTATAATGGGTAATTAATGGATGATTGGACGCGGTTGGAGCTAACTAAAAACTGTCCAAAGAAGCGAAGCTAGCAGTCCACAATGGAGTGCTGGTACCTACCCTAATATATGTTGCTTGAATTGTTTATAAGAAATGTATGCGTATTTAGATTGAAACGAAACTTTCGCAAAAATCAAATCCATAAAAAATACCTACTGCGTGGCGGGCCGGATCGAAAGAGACTGGTTGAGGGATACCTTTTGACCATCAAAATCCAAAATGGCGGCTAAAGGCATAATGTTATATGGGAAATTTTGAACTTGCATCTATTACCATCTCTCCTGATTACGCTTCGTGACTTAGTAGGGGTGGCCGGGTTCTTGGTTATAATGGGTAATTAATGGATGATTGGACGAAGTTGGAGCTAACAAAAACTGTCCAAAGAAGCGAAGCTAGCAGTCCACGATGGAGTGCTGGTACCTACCCTAATATACGGAAGTGAGGCATGGAACTGGCAGAAGAAGGCTGAAAGTAGGCTGAAAGTAGACTGAGGCATATGTACGGTAAAATCATGTATGACGAAATGTGCGTATGCTGTGTCTATTCTACAGATATTTTATTAGAGCCTGTTAAAAGGAGCTAGCAGCATTGATCCCCGGTGCACCGTGCACGTGCTTGATACTCGACGGACAATGACGGACGGATAAACTGTGAAACAAATCAGCCTCTCGTTGGGTGGTCATGTTAAATGAATGTTATTCATCATTATCTGATTATAATACTGAACCAATATTTCTATTTTCATTATAAAAAAAAATGAATATCGCACCAGAGTCCCAACTGCTACCGTCTGGAGCCAGTGAGACTATGGCATCCCCAATTGGGGTTGTTGTGAGACTGAAGATATTGTGAACCTCGAAGGAGATGACGGGGAGAAAGTTGGGAGAGTACCTGGCTATTCAGATCTGGTTGCCAAACACTAATTGTAAAATAGTACAAATTTATTTTAGTAAAATTTATTTGAGCCCGCGACCTTCGGATTGCTAGTCGATAGCCTTACCCTTCGATAACGGAGGCCGTCATTTAGGTACGTTTTAAATTATGTTTTACATTTGAAAGTAGAAGTTTATCACAATTTGGGAGGAGGGTATGTGTACCGCCGCCCCGGGAACCATTTATTTGATAACCCACACTTTTGCCATAGGTCTCCCCAAGTTGTTTGATATGTTTGGTGACTTATCAGGAGTGCCCGAGTTTATGGGGTGAGGTATGTGAGGGGCTTGGCGGCGGATGCGCCTGCCTAATAACTGCGTGGTGGGCCGGATCGATTAGTCCTCTTTCAACGCATCGCCTTGCAACGCAGTAGGAGAGTTAGATTCTTATGTATATCACTCGAACACACTGAACCCCAGACTACTACCCACCCATCAAACCTATTTACTTCCCAGAACTCACTCTCCTTCCTTTCCTTCAAAATTCCCCCAGCACAGCATTCACAAAGATGACATAGGCCCTGAGGGTTACGATTTTCCTCAGGGCCTCCTGTGTGGATAAGATGTAAAAAAAATAAGAAATAAACAACAATCTCGCTAAACGTTGGCGGTGACCTATGGTAGGGGTGTTGGTTATCTAATAAATGGTTCCCGGGGCGGCGGTACACATAATTGTAATAGTTCTCGAGGGCTCTGATGTACAGACATTATGGCTCCTGTTGATTGACGAACATATACTAAAATATCGTTGGTTGGAATCGTAGCTTGAAATGACTTTAGCCATGTTTAGTAATAAACAAATTAGAATAAATTTTTTAGCAATCATAATTTAAAATTTGAAAAATTTAATTCTCACCAATCTAATCGCCGCAATTTTAATAGGCACATTTTATGGATATTACGCTTTGTTTCAACTTAATCATTACAAGAAACTTACGTCGGGAGAAATGGTAAAAAATACATTAAAATAAAATTTTATTCAATCAATGTTCAAAATTTCTCTTATAAAATGACTTAGACAAATCTCACCCCATGAACCCGGGCACCCCTGTTAAGTCACGAAACGTAGTAAATGATGCATTAAAGTTACATTTTTGTTTAATCAAGTTCAAAAGATTTTGTTGATCTCATATATATTGATCTATTCCCGTAGTATGTTGATCCAGGTAAGAAGTTATTAGACAAAGTTGATCTGTGTCCCTATATATGGTTTTACTAAATGAACCAATCAAGGGAGCAATCGGTGGACTGTTCATCACAAGGTTTTATGTGATTCCGTAATCTTTTGTGATATTGAACTCAAAGTATTAGTTTCTAGAGTCGAATATCGCATGAAATGACTGTGAGATGGTACCGTTTCAAATCAAAATGACGTGTGTTTCTTGAATTGTTTATAAGAAATGTATGCGTATTTAGATTGAAACGAAAATTTCGCAAAAACAAATCCATAAAAAAATCATAACTTAGCAGGGGTACACGGGTTCATAGGGTGAGGTTTGTCTAAGTCCTGGCGGCGGATGAGTTTGCCCATCTACTGCGTGGCGGGCCGGATCGAAAGAAACTGGTTGAGGGATACCTTTCGACCATAAAAATCCAAAATGGCGGCAAAAGGAATAATGTTATGTAGGAAATTTTGAACCTGTATCTTTTACCATCTCTCCTGATTACGCTTCGTGACTTAGTAGTGGAGGCCGGGTTCTTGGTTATAATGGGTAATTAATGGATGATTGGACGCGGTTGGAGCTAACTAAAAACTGTCCAAAGAAGCGAAGCTAGCAGTCCACAATGTAGTGCTGGTACCTACCCTAATATATGGAAATGAGGCATGGAATTGGCAGAAGAAGGCTGAAAGTAGACAGAATACTGTAGAAATGAAATCCCTGAGGCATATGTGCAGTAAAATCATGTATGACGAAATGTGCGTATGCTGTGTCTATTCTACAGGTATTTTATAAGAGCCTGTTAAAAGAAGCTAGCAGCATTGATCCCCGGTGCACCGTGCACGTGCGTGATACTCGACGGACACGAGCGGAACACAGGTTCACAGTAAAGTTGATGTTATCTATGTATGAACGGGTCGTTTCTCCGACTCGTTTTACCGTAAGTCGGCTCGCATGTGGAACGAGCTATCAGCATCTGTTTTTCCTCGTCCATATAATTCGCGCCTCTTTAAGACCAGCATTAATAAATTCATTCCTACAGCCCCTACCTTAACCCGCCTCATAACGCTGCCCAACCGGTTGGCGACATAGTTTCTATGTATTTAACGTGTAAAGACAGGGGCGCTCTAGTGAGAGGTGTCACATAAAAAAATCATACCGCCGAATTTGAATATGGAGACTTACAAAAACTTCCGTCTGGAGCCAGTGAGACTATGGCATCCTCAAAGGAGACCTCAAAGGAGATGACGAGGAGGAAGGTGGGAGAGTACCTGGCTATTCAGATATAACCAAACACTAATTGTAAAATAGTGCAAATTAATTTTAATAAAATTTATTTGAACCCGCGACCTTCGGATTGCTAGTCGAGAGCCACTTCAAGTAGTTTGATATGTTTGGTGACTTAGCAGGAGTGCCCGGGTTTATGGGGTGAGGTTTGTTCGGTTCTTGGCGGCGGATGCGCTTGCCTACCAAATGCGTGGTGGGCCGGATCGATTAATCCTCTTTCAACGCATCGCCTTGCAACGCAGTAGGAGAGTTGGAATCTTATGTTTATCACTCGAACACACTGACCCCCAGAATACTACCCACCCATCCATACCTATTTCCTTCCCAGAACTCACTGACCTTCCTTTCTTTCAAAATATCCCCAACACAGCATTCACAAAGATGACATAGGCCTTGAGGGTTACGATTTTCCTTAGGGCCTCCTGTGTGGAGACGATGTAAAAAAATACAAAAAATAAACAACTATCTCGCTAAATCGTTGGCGGTGACTAATGGTAGGTGTATTGGTTATCTAATAAATGGCTCCCGGGGCGGCGGTACACATAATTGTAATAATTCTCGAGGGCTCTGATGTACAGACATTATGGCTCCTGTTGATTGACGAACATATACTAAAACATCGTTGGTTGGAATCGGTGCTTGAAATGACTTTAGCCATGTTTAGTAAAAAACAAATTGGAATAAATTTTTCAGCAATTGCAATTTAAAATTTGTAAAATTAAATTCTCACCAATCTAATCACCGCAATTTTAATAGGCACATATTATGGATATTACGCTTTGTTTCAACTTAATCATTACAAGAAACTTACGTCGGGAGAGATGGTAAAAGATACATTAAAATAAAATTTTATTCAATCAATTTTCAAAATTTCTCTTATAAAATGACTTAGACAAATCTCACCCCATGAACCCGGGCACCCCTGCTAAGTCACGAAACGTTGTAAATGATGCATTAAAGTTACATTTTTGTTTAATCAAGTTCAAAAGATTTTTTAAGCATGGATTTGACGTTTTTGAAAGTTCCATTTCAATATAAATACGCGTGAGGCAGTCTATCCTCTTTAAGTACAGAGTCATTTTCATAGAATATGGATGTTCTAACGGAATCTAAATAGTACCACAACGCGCGCGAAATTGGCGGTTACAAGTTACAACACATGCAAGCGGTCAAGTTTGTCAGAAATATATAGATCAACAAAATAAATCGTGTAAAATGTATATGCGACCGAAAAATGGGCGTGGCTTACAGCTAAATCTCGATGACACAAGTTGATCTGTAGGGATTTACATATGTATGCCAGCTTGGGTAATGGATCAACATATCCGAGGTGGATCAACAAATGCAAACGGATCAACATATACCTGGCGTACCGTCGCGCGAGATCAACATAGTACGAGAGGGGATAAATATATATATATATATATATATAACTTTTAAGTACGTGGAGAACACGATTCTCTTATCTTTGAACCAAGATGAAAAAAACCAAACCGAATACAAAGATTACGTTTGCCCGTTAAAATAAGCTGAATCTCATAAATTATTAATGACTCCCTTTTAACAAACGTGCATTATGGAAAAGACGTAGGATTTTTCTAGGAATTTTTTTAGCGACCCTTTCTCTTACGAAATACATTAAGGAAGATTCAACAAATGTTTTAAGATAAATGTAAAATTTTATGTCCACTTTGGGGTTTTAACTCCCTCCGAGAATCTGTCACTGATGCTTAATTTTTGTAGGAGAAGGGTTTTAAACAAGTACAGATATATACAAAAAATATTTCAACGAGTTAGGGAAACCTTCTTTATTATGAAAAGGGTATCCGGCAATTAAAAATAATAAAGATTTTTATGGTAAACATAGACAGACTCATACGCAACTTCAATAGACATAGATACAGCGATAATACAATTAACTATAATTAGCGATAATACAAATACCTAAAACCGGAAAATATTTCTAGTGGAATCGTGAAAAAAATGGTTCAGATTTGAGATTTTCACGGCTAAAGGAATTAAAGTGATAAATTTAAACCCGTTTATAAACAAACACGATGAAACTACGCGAAACAGTTATTAGTATAGAGTACTTGAAGGCTACATATAGCTATATAAAACACTATTAATTTAACTAATTATTATGACTAATTATAACGAATTATTAAATACCACGTAAGAGGGTAACGCACGCAACTATAACTTCTACGCATAAAAACAAACACACACACACAATCCACACAATTCTGGTGATGGGCACTGAAATACTGTCCGAAACGTTGGAAAAAGAAAAAGAAAGTGCAACAATGTGTAAGAATTACAGCAGGAGAAAATATAGCAAATATGAATGTAACAATTAATTATTAATTTGTAACCTTAAATGTGCAAACTACTAAAATTAAATTAATTAATAAAATTAAAAAAACTCCAAATTTAAATACGATAAATCAGAAATTTTCCATAACATAATGCTTACTATATTGTTTATTGTTTCTACACAAGACATCATTGTTAACATTGCAATGTTTAACCTCACTAGAACTAGGTTCTGTTGAGGTAAATAATTTTATGAAGTAACAAAAATAACAGAAAATAATACATTACATTGAATGACAATATTGAAACATTAATGTTTCTTACAAATAATGTGTACTAGAAAGTTACTGAGGAAGCTAATTGATTAAAATGTAGTTTAAATTTTGGGTGAATATGTGTTAATATTTGATTTTAAATAATATATCATTAAAGGACAAAGATGAAAAACAATGTTCGCAATTCTCGGCTTACAAAACTACACAAGGAATTAGATCACTTAATTTGTTCTGGAAGGCTATTAAATACTAGTGAAGCATGATACAAATCATTTCTTTGACCAAAAGAAAATTTAGTTTGAATAACCACAAAGTTCGGCCCACACCCAATTCTAGTAGAACATATTTGCTGTGTTCTTTATGCAATATTTACAGTATTAAAAAATCGACCATGCGTTTTATATGATTTGTGTTTACAATCTGCTGTTTACATTCTTGACATTACAATCCCTATAAAGAAAATGAGTTGGATATCTAATTTTTATCTAGAACATAACATTAAAAATCTGTATTTGTGCAATACTAAGTGCTATTTTATTATAATTTAAGTAGGATCCCAGAATTCTATATTATAAGAAAGTGGAGACTATATTATTGCAAAATAAAAAGTTTTCATTTGATATTCATGACATTACAATCCCTATAAAGTAAATATGTTAGATATCTATTTTTTTCCCCAACATAACCTTAAGAATCATTATTAGTATTAGTATTTAGGTAGGATCAATCATTCTATATTTAAAAAGTAGAGACTGGATTACTGCAGTATAAATGGGCTTTTTATTTATTTTTTCCTTGTCTAGTATAAATGTATGCGTACTTTAAAAATGTAGGTAAGCCTCCATATTCTCCTACAGTTTATCAACATTCCTGACCTTTACATGAAATATATACTTGATTTTTGGTTTAAAGTTAAAATACTATTATACAACTATTAACTACTTAAACCTGTATCACGATTGAAAATTATTCTTGTTTAGTCTTTTTCTCATCGATAATGCCGTAGTCACCTAAAATAATAACATATAAGTCCCTTTGTGGCGATATTTACTATAAAAATAAATAACTGTATTTACTCTATAATTTGTTAAATCATTATTTAATTATTTAGATTCTGTTGTTTTAATTTATAGTTTATAAAGGTTTTTTTAATATATATATACAATAATTATTTTATAATTACTTGATTTATTTGACCAATCTTATGTAGTATTTAATGAAGAAACAATTGCATTGGTTTCTAAACATTTTGAAAAAAAATATAATCGTATGATAATGGTGTAAACAAAGTTGATTTTCATTTATGGGGACGATACAGGCGACATATTCGTTGGGGCGATAAAGAAACAATTCCATGCGATGGTAAAATGTACAATGTTCCTAAGTAGTCACTAACTTTTCCATTAGCCTCTTTGGTCTCATATATATTATTTAGTATCTCTTACCTCCAGTTTGTTTTGGCGAGTTTATTTAAGTTTCAAATTGAGGGCACCAGAGCGCCGCAGTACGTTTTGAACGTATTACGGTCCCTAATAATGTTTCGCATTATCCGACGGAAATCTACTCATGCCGCAGGATTTAACTAAAGGCTAGTGCAGAAGTTATTTACAAGCAAATTAGTAATTTTACATAGTAGGACGATAAAACCTCCACCTGTATTGGTCATTTTCGTGTTATATTATTTTTAGTACCTACCTACCGCAAGATTCTTCATGGATTGCTTGAAATGGCTTTTTCCGTGTTTGTTAACCAGATCTGAATACTAAAGTACTTCTTCTCTCTTTTCCACTTTTTACAACCTCACCTCGAAAGAAGAAATCAACAAAATCGACGTGGGTGAGTTTCGTGATCCAAAAGTATGGTCTCTGTGGTCGACTAGAAAGCTTAAGGTCGCGGGTTCAAATCCCGGCGTGCGCAAGTAAATTTTTATTTGATTAAGTTGTGTTATTTCACAAATTATTCATTAAAAAATAAATTACAACATATTTGCGGTACGTTCCAGAATTGAAGATACTCTCAGTATCGCCCAGGTCTAAGATCACAATTCAGAATTGAAATGTTGCTTAAAATGTCTTTGGTCGTGTTTGGTGACCAGATCTGAATATCCAGGTACTTCCCCGCTATCCTTTTTCTAATTTCTTTCCCTTCCCTACCTACTTCACTACCTTCAGCCTCACAACATACCCTTATTGGGGATGCCATAGTCTCACTGGCTCCAGATGGTTGGGAGAAGTTGGGACTCTTGTGCGGTTTCACATATATTTTTTAATTTTAATCCGGCCTTAAATTTACCATATATATTTTTTTTCAACATCATCATTGTGACATTCTAATAGAATGGCGATATACCATGAAAGGCAAGTGTAAGAGAGACAGAGCACATGCAAAGTGCATAAAAACACAAATAAATAAAGTAGCAGATCCGTACCAAATACTTTGTTTAAAAAAATTATTATGTAGTTTGATTGGGTATTTTGACATCAAATCCAAATTTACGTTTTATATGAAAAAGGCCGCTCAGCCGTTCGTCTTATGTCTAGGGATAGTCGTTGTATGGAAGTAATAACATATTACTCCCGTGGTTTGGTGCATATTAATTTTCAGACGGTAGATAAAAACATGCCTTCAATATTATGTCATAAAATTCATGCATAAGATAATTTATTTATTTATGTAAACATTTTTTTAGAGAAAGACAAACATTCCCGGAATGCGAATAAACTGACAATATTTGAAAATCTACCTATATACTACCATCACAGTAAGTTTAAAATGTTGCTTTTGTTGTGATGGAGGACTTAGCCAGCCGGGGAATTGAACACACAACGCCTCTACCCAAATGTGATGTCAACTCAGCCACCGACCCGTCAATCTACTCTACAATAAAATTCCACTCTCACTCAAAAACCTCAACATTTTAACATTTAAATCTCAAATAAAATGCTGGATACTTAATATAGGGAAATCTGACATAGAAAATTTACTGAAATCAAACACAGACTAAAACAGAATCAACTGAACTATACCAAAAAACACTATCTTACTTAGTATAAATTTATTTAAAAAAAATAAAAAAATAAATACTACATGATATATGTTCATAATTAAATTCATATGTAACTTTGTTGGAATATTATTTTTCTTATAATTAAATTATACATAATATGTAAATGACAACCTCAGCATGGGAGAACCCAGTGAGGATATCATTATATCTATTTGTTAAAAAAAAGATAATAAAACTGAAATATTATTATTATAATTATTATTAATTATTAGGCAAGACTTTTGTTAATAACATTTTACACTTATAATGTTTTTGATAAATGATATGTCGTGAAGTTCAGTACTTTCAGGTGAGAACAAATGAAATGTTTCACAAAATATTTTGAAATACTACTTGTATGTTTTTGATACTTCAGCCCAAAGAGAACTGCAATCTAACGAAAAAAGCAATTTTATCAGTGTATTTTAAAATTTGTTTTCTTAAAAAAAAATACCCAAATGCGCACGCATCTCTTTAAGAAAGTTTTTCTGAGTGAAGCACTGGCAAGCTTCAAATTTGGAAAACAATTGCGCAAAACTTTATAAAATTTTATCGTTCAAAGAGAACTCCGCGTCTACAGTATAAAACGGATTAAGACTTTTTGAATGACCCTTTGTTAAATTTGTTCCCATTGTAAATTACTACCTATTACTCCCCCTCCCCACGGCCCCACCGTCACCCTTCTCCACTTCACCTTTCAGTCTATATTTATAATTAAGTTTTCAGCAAAAATTGAAGATGTGAGCATTGTTGACGAAACATGTCGCTTGTATTTAATTAAGCAATAAAAGTGTTGATTCTTTCAAATTATATATGACGTGCTTATACATATATAACAAACACTCTTTGTACATATATAATATTAAATTTAAGAAGTTATTATGTATATTACACTTTTATTTATTTAAAGTACGTAGTAAATAAAATGTAGTTTTCTCATTATTAAATATTGCAAGTATTTTTGTTTTTGTAATCGAATATATTTGAAATCAAACTACGGTTATACCACATTGATACTGTTTTTTTTATTTGTATGATGATGAATGATTTATAAACGGAGACCTATCAAAAAACGCAATAACGATAATTCAATGATTTTTAAAAATAATATTATTTAAAAAAAAAAAATCAAATATTTTCTTCTAGATCCATCCAAAATGCCTTTTCTCTCTAATTCAGGGGAGTCAGATTCATGAATTCTCCGACATTTTAATATAGGTGCCTACAATATTTTGCCTAGGTACTTACTAAAAATTTAAGGGGAAACCTTTCATGTTTCATTCGTAAGATCAAAGGTGTATCATTCTTAGTATTCCTTTTATGTAATATTATGTATACTTTAGAAGATTTTTGAAGTGCAACCTAAACGGAGACTAAAGATTTTTCCGAAATGACGAATGTGACAGTCTAAACGATTCCCTGAAAAGCTCAGTCTCTAACATCCGGAAAACTAAAAATACCTAAGAATATTTTTCCATAACATAAAACACAACTTATAAAAAATCATAATTTTGAAAGATTAGTAATTTGGTCTAATTGACCAGGTAGTCGTAAAAGGTACCGCAATTTTTGTAATTTTTTTTTACTAATTACTACAGTTTAGACGTTACACTTAGGGGGTATTTCACTATCTCTGATTATGTTCTGACCAAGCACTTATCCGCGGATTAGTCATTTTTTTGTTATCACTATATCTGAATAACGCTAACGCTCGGGTTAAAGTTAGATTTGACTAATCAGTGCTCGAACTTCACGTTAGGCGCTATTCCTCGAATCAAAGATGGCGTCAAAACATTCCGAGTTTAACAGCTGAGAAGTGAGTTGAATTTTGTAGAATGAATTTGAATGCTTGTATGATCCATCCTGCATTATTTGATTGTGTTCAAAATAAGAAACAATGTATTAATTCGACACGAATCTATCTAAAATGACCTGATAATCAACATAACATAACCAAAAAAATGCACACTTCGCGGTGTGTGGACTGTGACGCATGACAGCCGTGGCAGTAGATCGAGTAACTGCAAACATTTTGCGATGTTGCCAGACTATTTCAAGTGTTATCTATCCGGAAGTTCGAAACAATGGTGAAACGGTCGCCGTTGAATAACGAAGTTATTCTGATCTTTAAATCCAGCCAACGGATAGCTAGTCAGATATTTAGCCAGACATAGTGAAATGCGAGGTACGGGTGGGTATGCGTTGGTATGCGGCGATGTTTGCGAATAATTCGTGCATGCTTCACCTGCGTTCTTTCCTCAATCCTGTAGCAATTTTGGTCGCCTTAAAGCAGTGTACATACAGTGAGTCCTATGTAGAAAATAAAATATTACCTTTTCCGTGATTATCATGTTTTTTTGCCTCTTTTGCCGATGGGTGCTATTGCGTAACCAATTGTGTTTCAGAACGGTGTGGTCAATTTTTGGTAGTTTCACCAATGAAAAGAGGTAATACTCACACAGTTAATTTTATATCTATTTAAGTTCCTTTTATTTTTGTTTGATGGGGTTAGTGTGCTGGGGTAAACCTACGGGGTTGTTTGAGTGCGTACACGTACTCCTTAACATAAAAAAATATTTTGAAGGATATGAATTAATATATAATTTTCTTTTAAATTTTTACATTTTATAATTATTAATTGTTATTTCATCTATTGAAAAATACATCCAGATTGAAAGCAGAGTGCGTGCACTTATACTATGTTTATCCCGCATTTGGGTCATGGGTACGCAATGGACATGCACATAAATTTTATTTATATATAAAATAAGATTCAAAAAAACTTTTAAGTTTTGTGTTTATGTGAGATATTTTAATCAATCAATTAAAACAGAAACAGAAATGGAATAAAATAGAAATCATAAACATTCGATTATCTCTCAAGAAGTTGTGAAAACTATATAATGTGTGAAATGGTTTCATTAATATTAATAACCAAGCTGTAAGTTATGTTGTTCCCACTATGTAAAAACCACTGTGGGAATAATTTTGTAAGTAAGAAGCAGCATACGCGTGTTATACATTATTTGAGAAATATTTTTATTATTATTATATTGTTATAATCATTATTAGATAGTCTCCAAACCAGTGAATAGTCCTTGGGAGTACTGCAAGGGTCTGTTCTTGGTCCTATACTTTTTTACGTACATTAAAGATATAGTAAAAGTATTTACATATTTTATAATAAGAACAATTGCAGATGACGTAATGATATACATAACTGAAAAAGAATATGAACTCATTATGAATCAATTAAACAAACATCGAAATAACACACCAATGTGGCTAAAAATAATCTAAAATTGAATATAACTAAAACAAAATGTATGAATATTGGAAAACGAGTAACACAAACAAAAATAGAAATAGCGATTGACGATGAAACTTTCAAAGAAGTGTTTGCAATGACATGTGTAAGTAATACTGGACTCCAAACTGATTTTTCTTCAAAACACAAAACAAATAATAATAAAAAATTTCACGGCTATGAAGAGTAAGAAGATTTAAAAACACAGTCTCCACCATAAATGTACACGTTAATTACTGTAGCAGCATCCTATTAGCTAACCATGGATTAATTAAGAAAATGACAATACTACGAAATAGAGCTATGAGAATTATAACGCACCCAAATAGAAATACGAAAATAAGATCAATTCATAAGAAAATTTAAAACCAACAGCACAAACTCAAACACGAATCGCTGAAAATAAATTAATTAGGACTCCCCCTCAGAAAAAAAACCGGTGTCAAAAGTCGTTGATTTATGGAACAATGAAGATATTTGGCAAATTACCAAAATAAAAAAATATTAGAAGAATACCTATAAAAATTAAAACTTGTAATAAAAAAAAATATGTAAAATGATCTATTCTAAAAAATTTTATTTTCTAATGAAACACAAGTTTATAAAAACAGAATGAGGATGAAGATAGCTAATGTACCTGTTTAAAATGCCACAAATAAATAAAAATATTCAGTCAATGTAGGTTACTAACTAAATAGGTCACAAAACTTTACCAACATTCGGAATAAACTCTTTATAGTATTTTTCCTGAAATTCCGTTGTGGTTTGAATTAAGCTCTTTGTAGTATTTTCCCTGAAATCAAGGGTCAATAATAATTAATATTTATACGCTAATAGATCAATAGCTTTTTACACATTTCTACACCATTTTTGACATGGTATATTAAATAACAACTCAATTTATTTAAATATTGAAGACAATATTAGTGATTCTTAAACGCAAATCTGAAACAGAAAAATCAGAAAAGGAAACGGTCACATCTGGGACTCGAACCCAGGACCCTTGTCTTTCCGGAAAAAAAAAAATAAAATAAATAAATAAAAACAATAAGATAGGTTTATCTATAAGACGCTGTCTAGGATTGCATTTAGTTCGGGTTGAATCTTGCGATCATACATAAAGATAGTTGCCAATAAAAATGTGCGGTGAAAAAATGAAGACAACGTTGGTAGTTCTTATTCAAAGTATGATACAGTTAAAAGTGACCGATGAGGATAGGGTCCCATTAGCGCAGTTGGTAGAGCATTGTCCCGGAAAGACAAGGGTCCTGGGTTCGAGTCCCAGATGTGACCGTTTCCTTTTCTGATTTTTCTGTTTCAGATTTGCGTTTAAGAATCACTAATATTGTCTTCAATATTTAAATATTATAATTTGAGGTTTTACTCAATAAGTTATTCCGAAAAATAATAATTCATTTCTAGACTTGCAGAAAAAGTCAATAGATGTCGCACATTAAAAAATAAAAACAATAAGATAGGTTTATCTATAAGACGCTGTCTAGGATTGCATTTAGTTCGGGTTGAATCTTGCGATCATACATAAAGATAGTTGCCAATAAAAATGTGCGGTGAAAAAATGAAGACAACGTTGGTAGTTCTTATTCGAAGTATGATACAGTTAAAAGTGACCGATGAGGATAGGGTCCCATTAGCGCAGTTGGTAGAGCATTGTCCCGGAAAGACAAGGGTCCTGGGTTCGAGTCCCAGATGTGACCGTTTCATTTTCTGATTTTTCTGTTTCAGATTTGCGTTTAAGAATCACTAATATTGTCTTCAATATTTAAATATTATAATTTGAGGTTTTACTCAATAAGTTATTCCGAAAAATAATAACTCAATTTATTAATGGGCTACGCCAGCGTTAGGCATAAACGAATCAAGTACAGTGTAATAGATCAATTAAATCAGAGGTGTAGCAAAATATAGTTGAATACATAAATTCAAATTCTTAATTACTTTTAATAATTCATGACATTTTTCTCGTATTTAATCAATGTTGATTTTACTGCCAATTTTAATAAAAAAATGTTATATTTCTACCCAAACGGTGACATCGGTTCTCCGGAACAGAATTATATTCCATTTTAATTATTTTCAAAATGAAAGCCTCTTCAAAACCTTTCCTAAGTATTTTAAGTGGATTTTCTCAAGGTTGTTTTCTCACTTATATGTTGTTCGTGTCAACACTTAGAGCTTTCGTGAAATTGCTGCAAGCTTGGCTTGGTACGAGGCTTTGTTCAAACCAAATTACAAAAAAACATTACATTCGCAAGTTTCCTATGGCATCTGGTGTTATTATAACTACTTTTCTAAGGGATTTTCTCTTATTTTTAACACTTATCCCTGAATTGAAAAACATCCAAATTGTCTTATTAAATATAACTTTATATTCGGGGCGTGAACGTTTCATTTTCTAAACGAAATTAAAGAAACCAAAATGGTTTTCTTTTGGTATTTTTAAAATTTTTGTTCTCTAATTTAAAAAAAATGTTTCGTTTGAAACCTATGTACTACGAAATTGTGGAAAGAATAGATGAAATTCCTGTTCAAAGGTTGTTGTACTACGCAAACGTGGAAAGAAAGGATCAAATTCCTCTTCGAAGGTTATTGTAGTATCCGTAAACAGTATTAAATGAAAAACGGAAATAATTTTTCTGGAAATTTTATTTGTTCTTGTTCTCGTTTTCTTGAGTAAATTTGACTCAAACTCACTTAAATTGTGTTCACGCCACACAAGAGTAGGTAGCTTGTGGTTCTTTTGCGTAGGAAGAGATATTGGAATTG